>NC_081521.1:41903594-41981094 GCF_030273125.1 Centropristis striata | reverse complement strand
TGGAACAACTGCATACTGTCATGGTTTTCATACTGAACCAAACCTGGTCCTTGGGGTACTCCTGTCATTTAGTATTCTACTTCCATAAAAAAGAACCACTCACAAGAAACATATTGAAAATAGTAAATGGTTTAAAGTGAAGCATCAGAGCATTATGGCTGTTAGTCCCCAGCTCAACTCCATAAAACTGGATCCTATAATGCAACTCAAAATAATCTTTTTGTTCGACCCTCTGCCTGGAGAAACAACCAGCTTCCTCTCTGACATTTGGTTTATAGTAAAGTTTTGGAAGGGGAAACACTTGACAGTGGCCAGCTGCAGGAGGATGAAAGCTCTCCATTCTCATTCTTAACACAATTCCTTCTGTCACGTTTCATATGTTATTATGAATAATAATCAGGGAGTTTGCAGGCAGGAGGAGGCTCTGACAACAGAACTGGGAACACAAACAAAACTAAACTGTATACATGGCTAGAGGACACTTCTTACAATCTACAGGTACATCTAAAAAAAAAAGAGAATATTGTGAAAAAGTTCAATATTTTTTGTCCATTATTTCAGAAAGTGAAACTGGTATATTATATAGATTCATTCAGCATAGAGTGAAATATTTCAAGCCTGTTTTTCTTGTAATTCTGATGATTCTGGCTTAGAGAGAATGAAAACACAAAACTCAGTGTCTCAGAGAATTAGAATATGACATAAGATCAATAAAGAAAAGGGATATTTTAAACACAAATGTCAGGCTTCTGAACAGTCTGTTCATTTCTCTCCATCAATACTTGGTTGGGCTCCTTCTGAATCATGAATTAGTGCATTAATACTTGGTGGCATGGAGGAGATCAGCCTACAGCACCATGCAACATGGTAATAATAGCAACATGGTAATAATAATTCTTATAGCCATCCAACCACACTTTTGAACCGTGAGATCCACACCACTGTTGCTCAGGTTCATCCCTACATATTTAGTATCCTTATGGAAGGGATAGCATTTATGATAATGCCATTTTATTAATATATTTGACGCCCTGTGCAAGGTCATCATTTATTCATAAAAGAGCCATCCTTAATTCCCAACATTTTTGGTGATCCTTGATGAAGGCAGTTGGTATCTGTAACCAGATAGCCCAACATAGTTGACGCCCCGCTGCGTAGAAACAACAACTTCTTATGTTGCATTACTATGTAACTCAGGGATGATATTCATGTTGCTTAGCATAATGTCCATTTGATATGAGATACTTACATGCAATATAGTATATCAGCTAATTGGGCTCATGTTAATGTACTTTTAGTGCAGTAATGTGCTATCTAACGATTAGCATGCTAAGCGGATATTTAAGCCCTTTCTTCTGCATCAGTTTGATCCATTGAAAACAGTAACCATGTTGAATGATTTAGTTTCTTTTTCTTAAAATAACTATTTCTATGTCTCTTTATATCTCAATGTACATCCATGTATTAGCCAATATACACTTTGTATATTAACACTACTCAAGAGTATTACACCTCATTGTACATCCCACTTTAACACACAACCTCATTGGCCATAATTAAAAAATCTACTTAATCTGCCACTATATGAATACAGACTTCCTACAGGCTCTGCACTAGTGTTTCTGATTGGAGGAATAAGACTTGTTCCCTCTTCCATCCTATTCGCCAGTGTTCAAAATGTTTACAGTGAGAAAGGTATGTGAAAACAGGGAAAACAGTGAGTGGATGAGTGGTATTTTTAATGAAAAAGCACTACCAACAGCGCTTCAGATGATTCTGTCTGGTTGGTAAGCACATCATGATGCCCTTGGCCAGACTCATCCTAGCCTGCAAAGACCATCCTGTCATGTGAGCTCAACATTTCAGTCGGCTCTGCGTGACAGTCTGGTCTTCCCCCTGTTCAAACTCATTTCAAGACATTAAAATGATTAAAATTAAACAGGCTTGACGTAAAATACAGGCTGCTGCTTGTCAACATGGCTGCTCCTGGAGGAACCAGCACTAACGCTAGCTATAGTTCAGAAAGAGCAGCCATAACTGCAGCTGTTGCAGAAATAGATGAAACAACAATCATTAAAAATGAACAGGAGAATGCACTTATGCACCGGTGTTGTCACTTGTTTTGGTTCTCTGATCGGCTGAAGGTGTTGAGTACTCCCACTGAAAGAATGGAACAAACTATCATGGAGAGCAAACAGAAATGTTGAGCTCACATGACAGGATGGTCTTACCAGGCTAGACTCCACAAAAGTAGTTTGAAACCAGGCAGCAACCTCCAGGTCTGAGCAGTGAAGCAAACCTGCAACAAGGTCGCCAACAGCAGCAGAACTCCGGTCCTATCTATCAATGTATCAATACAAAATGAGATGACTTCTCACTTGATTTATTACCTCAGAAATAATTCTTGTTATGGTCTCAATCACTAGTTTCAAGTCTTCACAATATGATGTTAATTGTGTAAATAATGGCCCCATTTAGAAGAAAATAGAAGATAAAGAAGTGTATGATTTGGGGCGGGGCTACCTTTGATTGACAGGTCACTAACATGACAAGCTGTCAATCAATAGAAGTGAAGCAAAACAATGCGTACCCACAGCACTGTGTACATCTAAATAGCTGTGAACTTGTTTGCTGTGTTTTCGTCTCAGAACTTTGACCCTTTCACCATGTTTTCACTTCATGAAAGTTTATTTGAACATTTTGGTCCTTTAAAGATGTCTTGTTCAGCGTTCGGTTTAATTAAAAGACACTTCAAGGAACTAGGAACTTTTTCAAGGAACTTTTCGGCAACTAACATACATTTTGTTTTAGAATAAAGTGTTTATTTTTAGATATACCCATCCTCACGCCTCCCAGTCCAAATATAATCTCTCCCGGTTTCAAAAAACAAAGATGGCGACAGCCGTAACGGCCAACTCAATGCTTTAAACGGCCAGTCCACAAACCAACGTGTGACGTCACGATGACCACATCCGTTATTTATACACAGCTATGTTTGAAACAGCAGGCAATGCTACAAATATGTGTTTTTGTCAAATTTTGTCTGCTTAGTGGCCAATAGATAACTGACAAATAACAACAACAACAACAACAAATAAATATAATAATAATATTAAATTAATACCTGCAGAAATTCCTGATTTTTGGGCAGGTAAATGTTCATATTAGTTAACTACAGCATATCACACCTAACAGTACCATACCATAGAAAACAACCAGAGCTTTATTGTTATAATCCATGTCTGATGTCAGTCTTTGTTGGTTTCAGAGTCAGGCTGAAATGCCTCCACTGTTGCTTCCAAATGGCCCATTTTTCCAGCTGCTCGCTTCCTGTTAGCATCAGCAGCGATTAATGAGGAGCTGGGAGGGAGCGGCGAGCCAGGTGTCAGAGCCGGAGCTCAACAGGAATAAAGAGGCCACGAGCAATGACCCGCAACCGATTCACACAGACTCAACCAAGAAGGAAGCAGGAGGAGCAGAGTGAGTGTCTGAGCCACAGCACTGATACAGTCTGTGGCCTCTTTTAACTTCAATCACTTACAAGCAACTAATAGTCCAGACGGAATTGTCCAAAAAGTGAAAGTGAGGAGCATTTATGGGTACAAGTCAGAAACCGGCCTACTTTATTTATTTCAAGGGTGCTGAATCCCAAAAAAAATGGTTCCCAAGCAAAATTTTGAGTTTTTGACCTTCTCATTTGCATATCAAAATGGCGGCCATTGGTCGTTGGACCATTTCCCCTTAGTGTTTTTGTAAGTAGGCAATCAAAGATGAGGAAATTAAGTTTCTGGATCTATTGTCTAGAGTCAGAGCAAGGATATAGTGGAGGCTCAGTGTCTTTTTTATGTATATATATATATATATATATATATATATATATATATATGGAAAATACCAACTTTTAAGGTGAAATCAAGCATTATTTGTGTCAGTTTTTTAAGGCCGACATAAATATTCAATCAATATCACTTTTAAATGTTCCAGTTGGTATTTTGCATACATATATATATGCATAAAAAAGGTCATTTGGAAGGACAGGACAGCTGGGTATCATCAGCGTAACATGTACACTTAATGGAGCTTTGATTTTAAAAAAGGTACTCCTGTTATACAGTATTTGTGTTCACTAAAATAAACAATTTCAATAAAACTACTTGTGACATGTTGTATTTGGCTTTGACTTTGACTGAACATTTGCTCTCACTTTGTGATAAAAATATCAGGATATTGATATTCAGCCTAAATATATTGGGGTATGACTTTTTGTCCATATTGCCCAGCCCGACCGTTGACCAAACAAGCCAAATTACAAACATTTGACAAATAATGTAATCTTCTTCTGCTTTTGACTCAAAACATCACCCTTTAATGGGTGTAGAACTTAGTATTGATACAAAAAATATATATTTTCATCTGACAAGATCTTCTATAGTTCTCAAATGTTACGGTCAATGTGTAAACACAAACAGCAATAGGTTACAAGATGTAAGCCTCAACATTATTAAAGTTTCTCATCAAGGGGTTAAATTGGGATTTTATATGTGAGGGGGTTCTGTGGTGTCAGGTTTGACATGTGTGGGTGTGTAGAGGATAAAATGTGATTGATAGCATTTGACAAACTGTAAATAAAATATGAAAGGGTGAGACAATCATTCGCTCCTGTTGTAACAAGGAGCGAGTGCTTCAAATATTGAAGGAAACCTGCTGCAAACTACAGTATAAAACATTGTTTATACAACATGTTAGAGCAAATTACATTCTGTTATTAAACGTGTCAGTCCTATCCACCTACCACGCTGCCATCAGTGATATCTAACTGACAACTATCCTGTTCTTGCGTCTTTTTCAACTTTATTGCAGGCAACAACCAGCATTAAGGAGCATTAACACCAACTAAACTGAGGTTACTAATCTGCCAGGTAGCTTTTAGGTAAAGCCTTCAGTAAACCATGTGAAACTTCTGGGGCCGGATTCACAATATTGTTCTTAAGATAAAACTTAGGATAGAAAAAATAGGATGTTCCTAAGAATGTTCTTAAATGCTATTCTCCATTTTTTCCTTAAGAATTGTCGTATGTCTTAGGAACTTCTTAGTTTTCTCACTTAGGAAGTTCTTAGATTTTTAACTTAAGATCACTTGGGATTTCAGTAACTTGGCCTACTTAAATAATATATTCATAATGATTAATTAAGTAGTATCAAATACAGCAACTATATTGTAGTGTAATCTAGGAATAGTCACATGTCACACAGGCTGAAAGGACATTTACATTATATGTCAACTGCCAGAATAAACTTTATTTCCAGTAGGAGTTTGGAGACTTCCTACTGGGTTACTGATGGCAGAAACCATATCAGTAAAGATGGACAAGTGTGGAGGTAGCAGAGTGGAGGTAGGAGGAGTGAGTTGAAAACATAAAACATTTTTTGAGCATCTGTGATGTTAGAGGACAAAGATTATTAAGGCAGGAGGTCAGAGAGGACCAGAGTGTCTGTAGCCTCAATGACAGGGAGTGTATTATGAGGGGGCATTATAGTCATGAGCTCATTGGATTGGTGGTTAGTGTAAGACCCTTCATGGAGGAACATTAAGGTGTTCCAAATGAATTGAATAAAAAACAGGTCTGACAAGTGTAAGGGGCTCCAAAGACCCAGAGTATTACCTGGAGGAGCAGCTGACACCATGATGGAGACACCAATGAGAGCTTAATGTTTTATAAATGCTGCACGTGTTGTTAAATTGGTGAAGAGTTCCTAATGTTCATGTGTTTGGTCTATTTGCAGCACTGAGCTCTCAGAGCAGCAGACAGACAGTCTGAGATCAGCTGGTGAACATAGTGGAGCATTTAACAGCTACAGACACATGTTTTAGTTACAATAAATGCTAAGTTGCACCCTGTCTCAGACACAGTAGTCATATAACTTGGCAAAGCTGGATGTTAACGTCATTTCCAGCTTGACTTAACATTTCGGATCACTTTTGCCCACATTGGTCCACATGAAAAAGGGGAAGAAGTAAAAGCACATTAGTAGTAAAAGCACATTAGTAGTGCAGAACGCAGACATTTCATGCTAGCTTTCTTTTGTTTTTTTCTAGATGCTACAGACCGAGGTTATTATAGTTAACGAAAACTAACGAAATAACGAAAACTAGAATTGAAAAAACATTTTCGTTAACTGAAATAAAAATAAAAATAGTTTTTTAAAAAAGGATAACTAACTGAAACTGTATGTTGTGGTTACAAAACTAACTAAAACTAACTAAAATTATAGTGAAAATGTTCTTAGTTTTCGTTTTTGTCAACTTTTTTCATTCATAATTCAGTGTTTCTATTTGAACATGCAACACATGGTGAATATGTTTACTGAGACTGGGATGTTTACACTAGAACCAAAATACAAAACACCCAGAACTGTAAGAGTTAATAACCTTATTGAGGCTGAGATGATAAACCAAAGGAAATAAAGGAAACATTTATTATGACCTCTTTGAATCTGGCACCCAACACATAGCCCATTACAAAAAAACTAAAACTAACACTAAAACTAATAAAAACTAAACTAAAACTAAGACTTTAAAAAAAAAAAAACTAAACAAAAACTAGAAAACTCACTCTAAACTCTAAACACACTAAACTAAAACTAACTGAATTTGAAAACAAAAATTCACAACAAAATTAAAACTAAAACTAATGAAAAATCCAAAACTATTATAACCTTGCTACAGACACCTTTCAGTCAGTAAGTAAAAGTGTTTCAGTTCTACTCCTGACTAGACAGAATATAAATACCTTATAATACATCTGACAAAACAAATACTTTCAGTGTTTACATAAAGGCTCGTTGATATTGTCTCCTAAGGTCGAAATATTCTAGAAATAGTGTTTCACAGGTTCAGTCTTTACATACTGAAAATAGTGTTAATACAGTAAATGTAGTATATATAGGTGTATTTGTATACAGTGTCTGTATTATTGCAATACAGTGTGTGGGTACTAACTATAATTACTTTAGGCTTTATATAAACAGATTGATACAACAAATACTGATACTTCAAATGGTTCAGTTTTATACAGATATACACTACCGGTCAAAAGTTTTAGAACAGCCCAATTTTTCCAGTTTTTTATTGAAATTCAAGCAGTTCAAGTCAAATGAACAGCTTGAAAGGGTCCAAAGGTAAGTGGTGAACTGCCAGAGGTAAATAAAAAAAGGTAAGCTTAACCAAAACTGAAAAATAATGTACATTTCAGAATTATACAAGTAGGCCTTTTTCAGGGAACAAGAAATGGGTTAACAACTTAACTCTATGGAGCCTTGGGCTATTTTGTCCATTTTTGAATTCTTTTCATGTCTTTGTAATCTCTGTCATTTTGTGTCTTTTTTTGGTCATTTTGTGTCTTTTTTTGGTCATTTTATGTCTTTTTTGGTCATTTTGTGTCTTTTTTTGGTCATTTTATGTCTTTTTTGGTCATTTTGTGTCTTTTTTTGGTCATTTTGTGTCTTTTGGTGTCTTTTTTTAGTCCTTTAGTCCAACATAAAATGTGATTTTGAATCTTTTTTTTATTTTCAAAACACTATCATGCTCAATAAAGAATTCTAAATGTGCATTAATTTCAGAGTACACTGAGACATTAAACTGCATCATTTCCAATTAAATTCTGGAAAAATTGGGGTGTTCTAAAACTTTTGACCAGTAGTGTACCTCGATTGATAATTATGACTCTGCAATTATTTTTGGTGCACAAAAATACACACATTTACTGTAAATGGCTCCCATCCAACAGAACAGAAATGGACCTCTGCATTTACTACAATAAGTCCAACTAGCTGGTGTTAGAATAACAAAGGTGCATTGTGTGATTCTCAGAGAGAGAGAGGAGCTCAGGAGACAGGAAGTTAATCTATCTGTTAATAATGAAGAGCTGTGCTGCATTTATAATGCAGGCTGGCTGGCTGGAGCTGCTGCTGGAGCTGCAGCAGGAATCGGGGGCAGCAGGGCTGAGGGTGGGGGTGCTTTAGTATATGTTGCCCTCCTTTCGTGACTAGACATTTGTCGTGGCGGCTCTGAGTCTCTGCAGTTTATCACTACTGACTCGCTGCAATATGCTGCTGGGATTAAAACGACACCAAGGAACTAGAGAATAGCACAAATAGCTTCCTGTTCAGGGAACTCAGAGCAATAACAGCTAATGTTTATCATTCAGGGATTAATTAATAATATTTAATATCTCAGCTTGTTGTCATCATACAGTGTAGAGTCTCTTTTTCTGTCCAATAATGGCCCCTCCCCTTCCCACCGGCTCCATCTGTCCCTGCATTCCTGCAGTATATATATAGAGAAAGCTCTTGTTCTGCCTTTCTCTGCATGATTCAATGAAAAGTAGGGCAAAGAGGAGGAGAGAGTGGGCCAAGTCCAGCACACATAATCCTTGTAGGCTGCGCCACGGTCTGTATGCCATGCTGGATTAAACCCACAGGGACACATCAGCAAATTCATTTTGTTTTATGTCAAAGCGCTCCATGCTGCTGCAGCACCAGCTCTGAGACAGTTTACTGCCTCGTTCTCATTATTTACTCTTAATTAGCTATCGGACATTATCGATCCGTAATGTAACATAATGCTGGTATACATTGTAAAAAATATCTGTAGATTTTACGGTGAAAAACTGCTAAACCATGACAGTAAAAGACGGAAAACGATAAATGGGTTAATTCAGTTTCAGTAACAATTAAACACCATAAATGTATATATCAGCCAAAACAGGATTTTTTACAGTTTTGTTTTGGGGAAAATACATTTCTCCAGTGTAAAATACACTGTAATATGTAATTAATGTAATATATATACAAGCCGCCACAGTCATTTTTGCATTTATCTTTTGTAAAAAGTACTTTTTCTCACTGTTAAATGTACTAAACACCATATCACTAACAAAAATACACTGTAATGTTTAATGGTAAAACCTTTAATTTATGCATTTTCATTTATAAAGTATTTGCTTGTCAATTATATGGCAAAACAGTGTTTCTTTTGATTGAAAAACCTTTTATTTATACAGTAAAAAATTGAATAAAATGGCAATCTTAAACGTGAAATCAACAGTGCCAATATCTTTTTACCGTAATACTAAAAAAAGTTCTACCGTATTTATTACGGTAAAGTTCTGGCAACCACAGCTGCAAAACAACAGGTTTATTTTTTTTACAGTGTAGTAACTGGATACAATGCACTATCCACAATGCAAAGATCATATTGAAATATAGCCTCACTAGTTTGTGCATCGTTTATGTCTGAAATCATCATCCAGGCAAAGTATGAACTGCCCCAGAGTCCCTGAATGCTTCAGATTTACTGCCAGCTGGTTGTTTGTGATGTTAAAATGAATCTTCCTCAATCTTCCTTTACATTTATGCATAAAACTACACATCTCAACTGTGGATGCAGGGCTGTTACATTCTAAAGACTCACTGTGGGAATAAGAATTACCAGCACAATGATGGAAAAATCTCATAAATGTAAAATAATTCTTGGAGCTGACTTCTGTACTATGATGTTGTCATACACAAAGCACACATGTTGGAGCTGACGTGGTTGGATAGAAGTTTGCCTCTTATCAGGTTAATCCACTCATAGTTACAATGAAAATTCCACTTTTATGTCCTGTATTGTTTAGTTACATCATGTGCCTATATATTCTTCTAATGGAGGACTGAACCCTGTGCTGCAACCTGTCAGGACCAGAGTAAAAGCCTTCTCTGCTCTTCTTTTAATAAAGAAATGTTCTCCTGCTCTGATAGAACTGATACTGTGGCAGCATCTACACTAACAGAACCAACATTCACCTCTCTGTGTTGTCACAAACACGTAGCTGCCAGCATAGTCTAGACGGAATTGTCCAAAAAAAAAAAAAAAAAAAAAAAAAAAAAAAAAAATATATATATATATATATATATATATATATATATATATATATATATGCAAAATACCAACTTTTAAGGTGAAATTAAGCATTATTTGTGTCATTTTTTAAGGCCGAGATAAATATTCAATCAATATCACTTTTAAATGTTCCAGTTGGTATTTTGCATATATATATGCATAAAAAAGACACTGAGCCTCCACTATATCCTTGCTCTGACTCTAGACTATAGATCCAGAAACTTAATTTCCTCATCTTTGATTGCCTACTTACAATAAAACTAAGGGGAAATGCTCCAATCACTGAGCAAGATGGGCAATTTGGTGGCCATTTGATACAATTTAGAAGGTCAAAAACTCAAAATTTCGCTTGGGAACCATTTTTTTGGACTCAGCACCCTTGAGATATGTAAGGTAGGCCGGTTCCTGACTTGTACCCATAAATGCTCCTCACTTCTTATAGGAGGCCTTTATTCTGAAATCCGTCTAGACTAGTAGCTCCTCAGAGGAGCCGGACACATGGTCCAAGTTCTAGTTTTTCTACCAAATGGTGCCTGGCTGGATGGATTTTATAATCTCAAGATTATCGTGGAATCTTGTGACTATCGTGACGAGTCCAGCTGAGGGACGGGTGGGGGGGGTGGGGGGGTGATCCCCATGATCCCCAGTGATCCCCATCCGTCCCCCCCACTTTCAGCAACACACATACACACAAAGCTTTCAAAATAAGAGCACATGGATGTCAAAATATGACGCCTTAAATAAAACATAGAAGAACTCTAATTATCCTTTACAATAATTCATTAAAATATGCAATGATTTAGAGGGAATAGTGGCATTAGAAAATGCAAGAGGCGCCAAATTTTGGCTTTTAGGGAAGAAATGTTCTCCAGGAAAGCATGCTCCCGGACTTTGTTTGGTCCCCCATCATAGTCTCAGAACATCCTGACAGACAAGAAATCACCCAGCAGGATGTTCAGGGTGATAAAGGAGGAGAGATGTTTCTGGGTCCTTCATTGAATCAGCTTCAAGTCAGTAAATTTGTTTGGCTGCACTGAGTTATGTACAAACTTCATTCATGTAAATATGTTGGTTGTTGTTTACTCTACAGTTCATTTAAAAATGCTGAAATAAAACATATTTTGGTTAAAGCATGGAGAGGAAAAATAACTAATTGAGTTGAAATCATTTGGTGAGCTTCGCCAACCCTTATTCACAGTGGCCTGGTCTACCACCACTGGGACCTGGACTATATTGAAAATATATATATATATTTATTTTTTTACCATTTTTCCATCTCCATTTTCCATCGTGACTTCCTCCAGATGGAGGTGAGCTCTGAGGAGAAGGTCTGAGGTCTAGAGCCTCTGTGGGCATGGTGTTCTTTCCTCTGCAGCACATTTAAACAGATACTAGAGCATCTGTTCCTCACGCTGCCTGCTGGCACTGATGCAATCAGCTGCTGCACAGATTAAAGCACCATACAGTAGGTTTACCATGAGTTAGCATTAAAGAGTCAACAGAAAGGAAAGAAAAAGAACAGGAAGCATCACTGAGGCCTGACACTCCTCAGTAGGGTGAACAATTCAACGTTATAGAATGCAATTTTCATGTCACAAAAGCTGCAACTAAACTTTTTTTCTCCATTGCTGCACAATGTAACCATCCAGAGGGTGGTAACACCTGCCCCAGGGATTCACATGCTAACATGCTAACATGCTAACATGCTGCCCTACATACCACATGACATGTGAATGAGAGAAGATGAAGAGAACAACTTGTCAAATGACTCACACATGCAGGTTTGATGCTAGCAGGACTGTGAAACGCCACTGGCCAAGGTCGCTATGCTGCTCTGCACAGCTCAGTGCCAATACTGTTACTGCCTGGAGATCATTTAACTTCAAAACAATATGTTCATATTTCAATTTATGTTGACACTGGGCCTGTGGCGTGTTAGTGGAGGGCGGTCAAATGTGTGACAATGCAACCTGGTCTCACAGGAATCCGTGGAATAGCCACGGAATCACTCAAATTTCCGTGAAACTGACACGGATTTGGCTACAATGCAAGTTAATGCCAGTCATATCCCGTGGCTATTCCAACATACAAAGTGATTATGTACATTCACTGAGTGAATATTTAGAAAATAAAACATATATTTCTCACTAGAAATGTGATCAAAATCCATTTTTATGCAGAAACTAAGTCAAAATATTGATTTTTTTTTCACTAAAAATTAGAGAACTGTCCGCCATGTTTTTTGTTCTGACCGCCGGGACCTTGAAAGTCACGTGACTTGGAACAAACCAATAGGAATAGGTCATGAATAGGTCGTTAACTTGCATTGTTCCTGCAGGATTCCTGTGAGACCATGTTGCGTATATTACTCCAAATGTTTCCAACAAGCCCACACAAATGTATAAATTTAATCAAGGATTCCATCCGTGGCTATTTCACAGATTCCTGTGAGACCAGGTTGCATTTTATGTTTTGTTTTTCGAAGAAATAAACACAAATTCAAATATATAAACTGGCAAATAAAGAGATAAAATTCTGAAAATGATTTAATGTTTGGTAGATTTTGAACAACTCCGAAGTTGTTAAAGAAATTTATGAAAAAAAATCTAAAAAATATTGATAGGGGCATCAGGGTTAAAGAACTGAAAAGTGAAATCCTAGCATGGCTCTTGTGATTGTTTCTGCTGTCTAATAGTGTCAGCTACTGATCCATCATGGCTGCTGAGAGGAGCTGATTGAGCAGATGTCACATGGACTAAGCCACTGATCTCCTGGGGAAAGAAACAGGCTCCGGCTGATTTATGCTTTACTAAAGGTTATGCTTCAGTGATTCACAGTCTCAGTGCCTCGTTGGGGGAATATCCTGATGTGCGTGAGCCTTTTAGATTTGGGGAAATGTAACGCTAACAGGAAGTGTCACAGAAGTCGACGGTTATCGAAATATTTCCCCACATGCATCTTAACTAACTTTACAGATGTAAACTGGAATACTGAAGAGAACATCAAACGGTTGATGGATGTTGTGGGAGCAAAACGTTGCTTTGTAAATGTTAAAGATGCTTATTAGTAGCATAGGCTGGGCGATATGCAGCAAACATCATATCCCCATATACACTACCGGTCAAAAGTTTTAGAACACCCCAATGTTTCCAGTTTTTTATTGAAATTCAAGCAGTTCAAGTCAAATGAACAGCTTGAAAGGGTCCAAAGGTAAGTGGTGAACTGCCAGAGGTAAATAAAAAAAGGTAAGCTGAACCAAAACTGGAAAATAATGTACATTTCAGAATTATACAAGTAGGCCTTTTTCAGGGAACAAGAAATGGGTTAACAACTTAACTCTATGGAGTCTTGGGCTATTTTGTCCATTTTTGAATTCTTTTCATGTCTTTGTAAGTCATTTTGTGTCTTTTTTTGTCATTTTGTCTTTTTTTGTCATTTTGTGTCTTTTTTTGGTCATTTTGTGTCTTTTGGTGTCTTTTTTGTCATTTTGTGTCTTTTTTTAGTCCTTTAGTTCAACATAAAATGTGATTTTGAATCTTTTTTTTTTTTACTTTCAAAACACTATCATGCTCAATAAAGAATTTTAAATGTTGCAAATGTGCATTAATTTCAGAGTACACTGAGACATTAAACTGCATCATTTTCAATTAAATTCTGGAAAAGTTGGTGTGTCTTTGCTCTGCTATCACACAACATAAATTTAGATAGATAGATTATTAATTAGAAATGATTAGAAATGTATAATTGATTGGTGGTTAGCTTTATGGTGACCTGAACATTAGGAGCAATAGATCCTTTAACCCATAGGAACCTACGGTGACACCCGTGTAACAAACACTTTAAATCTTCCAGAATCTCCCATATTCAGAACAGAAATGTGAAAAAGTAGCTAATTTCAAGAAGCTTATTTTTGTTACTGACCATATTTCCTGAACAAATTAAAGTCACAATATATATATATATATACATGTTATGGAGATGCAAACAAAAAGGAAAATAGTTGTTTGTTTTTATTTATTATTGATTTATTCTTATTTTGTGACTTGCAAACAAATCTGACAAAAAATGTGTTGTTAAACAGCATTATTAATGTCACAATTTTGATAAATGTTGTGGAGATGCAAAGAAAAAGGCAAATTTGCGTCTCTGTAAGCAGAAAATGTGTCTAGTTTTTGTATTTGAAAATAAGAAATATCATAAACATAAATACCATAAACGCCCAATATATCATATATGCCACATCACAGATCTTTGACATTTAGGGCTAGAATTTATTGTTTTTTACAGAATATTTATAGAATTTATTTATTGCACTGTAAAAAATGTATGTAGATTTTACGGTGAAAAACTGCAAAACCGTGACAGTAAAAGACCGTAAAATGATAAATGAGTTAATTCAGTTTCAGTAAAAATGAAACATCGTAAATGTATATAACAGCCAAAACAGTATTTTTTACAGTTTTGTTTTTTGAAACATGCATTGCTCCACTGTAAAATACACTGTAATATGTATTTAATGTAATATATATACTTTATATTTTTTCTCACTGTTAAATGTACTAAACACCATGTCTCTAACAGAAATATACTGTAATATTTAAAGGTAAAATCTTTCATTTATGCAGCATTTATAAAGTATTTCTTGTTGATTATATAGCAAAACAGATGGAAAAACCTTTTATTTATACAGTAAAAAATTAAATAAAATCGCAATCTTAAATGTGAAATCAACAGTGCTAATATCTTTTTACCGTAACATTAAAAGATGTTGCACTGTATTTATTACAGTAAAGTTCTGGCAACCACAGCTGCCAGTTTTTTTTACAGTGTGGTCCACTAGGTCTGTGGTATATCCCCCATAATGTTCCTTTAAGGATTATGGATCTGGGTTCTTATGGGTTAAATGTCTCTGCAGGTCCTTCTTCATATTTCAGTTTGAGGTTTTTACTACCAAGTGGTGGTAAAGAATGAGTAGAGAGGTGGTGCATGAGAAAAATCTGCAAAATTAAAGATTCAGTAACAATATGCAAATGAAAGTCATGTCAATTATATTTCATACAGCCCAGAAAATGACTTTGCATGAGGAGAAACAACCAACACAACTCCCTCTGACAGGCATGAAACATGGAAACAGGGAAGTGTGTCCCCATTGGACAGTCTGGACCTGATGTAACTCAGAGCTGCTGACACACATTCTGTTAGGAAGTTCAAGTTCCCAAGTTTGGTGAAGGCACCACGGGCCAGTGGAGAACTGGGTCATGGGCTGTTTTGCAGCTCGATGTTTTCTACCACTGCCCCCAGAGGCTAAAGAGCATTCTGCTGCTGCTAACGCTGAATATTGATTGGCTTAGATAACTGACTTCCACTGTGTCCAGGCCACTGAGGCCAGGCTGGCTGCTCTCCAAGCCCAGCAGAGAGAGTTCCTCTGAGGCATAAAGAGACATGTTATAGGTTAAATAAGTTCAAATAATAGATGATGGCTGAGAGGGCTCGTGGTCATTTTAATGCCTGGTACAACTAAAATGTTGTTGAAAATGTTCCTTTTATAATATTCCTTTTATAATGTTTTTAAATGTAAATGTTATGTATTGTACCCTGTTGAAGCTACACAATTTGTATTTTTACATTACATTTTATTGTATTTTATTGTATTTTTATATTTTATTGCTTGAAGTATGCCTAGGTTGTTCTTTTTTATTTAATTATTTAATTGTGTTGTTATTGTCTCTGTGTGTAATGCTGCTGCTACACTGGAATTTCCCAGCTTGGGATGAATAAAGTATATCTATCTATCTATCTATCTATCTATCTATCTATCTATCTATCTATCTATCTATCTATCTATCTATCTATCTATCTATCTATCTATCTATCTATCTATCTATCTATCTATCTATCTATCTATCTATCTACTGAATCTTTAACACATGTGTATTAAATAAATTATGTTAAAATTAGTTTTAAAAACTGTCTTTTTCACTTTTGCCTACTGGCAACAAATCCCAAAAACTTCCCAAAAAATAATTATATAATTTCTCCAGGTTATGTTTATTTAGTCTATTTTAAGACAAAAACATTTTTTCCTAACTGGCATCATAATGCGAACCATAGAGGGTTAATACAACTTGAATTTCATATTTATAAGATTTTATTTGACATCATTCCCATCAGTAATAAGACTAAAAAGTTAGTTTTAATGCCTGGTTCAACTAAAGGTAAATTTGTTTGGACAAACATAATGATAAGAACAAAAATAGCTGGTAAGTTTAATTTAAGAGCTGATATTTAGACGTTTCCATGGTGTTCTTGATAATGATTTTGGTTATATCAGCTTAAATAAAACTCTTATCTGACACTGACACTTTCTATTTAATTTATACATCAGCCACTTTATAGGTTATCTGTGAATTTTCCAGCTCTAATTTCAGTATCAGCATCACCGTATCATTTGGGCTCCATTATCTACGTAAAAAACTTGAAATGAAAATGATCATTCAGTTTGTGATATTTCTTCTGGAGTGTTCCTGGTGTGAAGGAAACAGTTATCATGCAGCCACATGTGGGAAATGGAAAAATCTTGGAGAGCTTCGCTTTAATTAGGTTGGATATGATGTATGGACAGTTGAGGAGCACACTGTAAAAAAAAATCTGTTTAATTTACCGTAAAATACCGGCAGCTGTGGTTGCCAGAACTTCACCGTAAGAAATCCAGTGAGCGTATGTAAATGTGAATATCAGCAAAAAAAACTGTAATTTATACTGAATAATCCCATTACTTTCAGGATAATTGTGTCATCGTGGTATTTCTCCATTCATTTTACATGAAAATAGTTTATTTTTACAGCACAACTGTGTGTTTTCTACAGTTTATGACAGTAGAATTTAAAGTTTTATGCTATTCTTTGATTTACAGTAATTAAAAGTATCTACTACGGTTATGTACAATGTTCAATTTTACAACCTATTTCTGATGCAATTTGACAGTGTTTTACTGTAATTTCTACAAACATTTTTTACAGTGCAGCTGTAGCAGCATATGTTTGCTTTTTGTTTTATGGCTGTCCTTTAGTTTAGTAGTTAGTTTAGACTACGATGGGGGACCCAAACAAAGTCCTGGTGTCTGGGAGCACCATGCTCCCCTGGAGAACATTTTTGCCCTAAAAGCCGAAATTTGGTGCCTCTCACACATTCTAATGCCACTATTCCATCTGAATCATTAATATTTTTTATGAATTACTGTAAAGGAGAATAAGGGTTCTTATATGTTTTATTTAAGGCGTCTTATTTTGACAGCCCTCTTGTAAATTCTGTGGTGGACTCTGCTAACACATCCAAGTGCTCTTATTTTGAAAGCTACATGTGTTTGCTTTTATTTTGAAGGCGGGTCTAACATGTTCTTACCGTAACGCCTTATGGTGTGTTATATTAACACTGAAAGTCAGAACTTGGAGCTCGGAACAACGCTGAAGATTCTGACATTCATGTAGACCTTGAACGCACCATTAGCAGCCAGAGTCTCTATGTGCTCTGCAAATTTAAATAGTCTAACTCAGTAGTTCTCAACCTTTTTGAGTCGTGACCCCCAATTTAACATGCATGTTGTCTGCGACCCCCGCTCACTGAACACAATCATGCACAGTTCAGATCACCCAAAAAGAAACAAAGTGACCAAATGAAGGAGACAAAATGACCAAAAAAGACACAAAATGACCAAAAATAGAAACCAAATGACCAAAAAAAGACACAAAATGACAAAAAAATTACACAAAATTACCAAAAAAAAGACATGAAATGACCAAAAAGACTAAAACACATTAACACATGAACACTTTAACACAGTGGAGACAGAGCTGACTTCCTAAATGATTTGGTGACCCCCAGAAATCATCTCGCGACCCCAGTTGGGGTCCCGACCCCAAGGTTGAGAATAGCTGCTCTAACTAAGCGAACATTAATCCTCTGTTTTACTGGCGATGTTTGTTGCTGAGCGTGGGGGGGGGGCGGGGGAACGGATCAGGATCACTACTAACGTCCCACCCTCCCTTTCCTCCCTGTAGGAAAGGTTTCTGATTCATCACCTTTCTGTACAATCAGCAACACAAAAACTCTCTCACACACAGTTCTGTCTCAGTTTGAGTGTCTGGAGGAAAGACAGCTTAGTTCAATGGCAGCAACACAACAGGCTGCTACAAGACATTCCAATTATGTGCAATGCAACTCCAGCTGAGACGCTGCAGGAGCAGCACTTCACTAACATCTGTGCTGCTGCCAGGGATGTTCCTGTTCAGGTAAAAATAGCCAGAGAGTGAATGAAGAGAGAGGAAGCAGAGCAGAGAGAGTAGTGAGAGGATAAAGGTCTGTCTCACACTTCTGTTTCTAAAGGACTGCTCTGTCTTCTTCTCTCTAAATGAAATAATAGCAGTTATATATTTTAGTTTGTATGTATTCAAAAGAAACAGTAATTCCAGTTAAACCCTCTATGGTACGGTGTTGCCCTGTGGTCATATTTCTACAATGCATGTTTGTGAGTGATGCGATATTTTAAAAAAGAGGGTATAAAAAAAGTATAGGGAACCAATCGCAATGCATTAATTTGTCACATGACCTGGCTGGAAATAACCCTCTATTATTCATTCATTCATTCATTCATTACCATTAACCGCTTATCCGCAATCGGGTCGCGGACCTCTATTATTTGGAAGAGAAATTTTTCCTGTTTATTTTCGCCTGTTTTTTTTTGTTAAAAGCATGTATTTCTTCAACCCTTTGATGCAGAATAAAGAAATATACAGCCTTTTTTCAGGACTATAAACATCATTACTATGCAGTCAATTGCTGACTATTTCACCTTTTTTTTTAAATGAGTAGCTAAAACCATTTCTAAAATCATGCCCAGCAACGTTTTCTGCATTAAATATTGTGTGAGAAAGTTTCCATAACATATGGACATATGGGACAGCATATACACAGATAGCTCTTATTGTTAAGGTTCCCAAATATCAGTGAGGAGAGACTAGATATTAATATCTCTCAGTCAGATCAAATACAGCTCAACCTCAGGACAGATTCAGCCTTAAAAAAGTGATTAAGCTGCATCAGATTTAACTAAACTCAGAGACAAATTCAGGGAATGTTTCACCTGATAAACCTGCACAAACACCACAAACAATCCTCACATCACTGCAGAGGGTGAACACATGCCTGACTGGCAGATAGTCTCTGTGCTCCTGAGCTATCTGCACATATTTAACTGAGATGGTGTGCAGACCCCTTTCTGTGCAAATGAGGCTCACTCCAGAAGATGAGCGCTATCTGTGGTTAGCGTCTTCAGAAAGCTGCTGCTATCAATTCTATGTCATGAAAATACATTCAAAGAAAATGAGAAATGAATAAAACTAAAATCAGGCATAAAGGAACACACACGAATGATTTCTGCTCCTGACAAGACGTCAGTCTGACTCACAGGATGTCACCGCCGCCGGGCTCACACATGTCACTGGATCAACCTGTGTGTGTGTGTTTGTGTGTGTGTGTGTGTGTGTGTGTGACGTGTCTCTTGACTCTGGAGATATAAATAATCAATGTGCTTTTTGTGTATGTGTTTCTTATCTCTGATGACATTTTTTTCCTAACTGACATTATAATGGGATATATATGGCACGAAAATGAAAGAAAATAGAATACTGTACATGAATTGCATGTACTGAAGCTGTTTTCTGGTAAAGTTCAGTTTGACTTCCATATATTTTAGCTTGTTTGCACACCAGGAACTTCCCCACCAACACTTTAATACTTATATTGTACCATTAATAGTATCCCATTTTTATTCCTCAGGTGATTTCAATTTCCAATATACATATCTGTATATAAATTTAGTATAAAGAGTTTGTATCAGCTTTTTTTTAACATTCCACTAAACTTGGTGCCTCTCACACATTCTAATGCCACTATTCCATTTGATTATTGCATGTTTTTATGAATTATTGTCAAGGAGAATAAGGGTTCTTCTATGTTTTATTTAAGGCTCTTATTTTGACAGTCTTTGTCATTCTGTGCTGGACTCTGCTAACACATCCATGTGCTTTATTTTGAAAGCTAAATGTGTTTGCTTTTATTTTGAAGGCGGGTCTAACACTTTCTTACTGTAACGCCTTATGGTGTGTTTCATTTACACTGAAAGTCGGAACTTGAAAGTCGGAACTTGGAGCTCTAAAATTCTGATATTCGTGTAGATCTTGAACGCACCATTAGCCGTCAGACTCTCTATGTGCTGTAATGTAAATAATCTAACTAACAGAACATTAATCCTCTGCTTTACTGGAGATGTTTGTCGCTCTGCCAGCTTGTATGTGATCTAACTTTTACATGCCACAGAATCATTTGCAGTATTTTCTGGGGACTAAACCTGATTTCTGATATCTAACTTCTCCGGTGACTTTCACTCACACTGGCTCTCAAACAACAAACTACAAAGAATACATCTTGTGCTTGTGTTTGGGTGTTGTGCAGAGATCTGCTCTCATGTTGGTTTAAATGCGCCCCGCTGGTAGCAGTCAGCCACAAGCACCCAGAATAAACACGCATTAGGACTTTCTATTCCTTGCTATTATTTTGTAAATTCTAAAATATCTAAAATCTCTGATTTTACTTCATCCAGACTTAAGTTAACCACTGAATGGCTGAGTTCTATGTGATAGCAACACCTCTACTGTCCTGGTTTCAGTCAGCCAGATGTTAGAACCAGGTTCCCATTTAGACACCAGAGCTCCAGTCAGGTCCTTTACCTCAGCTGTTCTCAACCTTGGGGTCGGGACCCCAATTGGGGTCGCGAGATGATTTCTGGGGGTCGCCAAATCATTTTGGAAGTCAGCTCTGTCTCCACTGTGTTAAAGTGTTCATGTGTTAATGTGTTTTAGTCTTTTTGGTCATTTTGTGTTTTTTTTTTGGGTCATTTTGTGTCTTTTTTTTCATTTTGTGTCTTTTTTGGTAATTTTGTGTCTTCTTTGGTGATTTTGTGGTCAATTTGTGTATTTTTTGGTCATTTTTTTCCCTTTTTTTGGTCATTTTGTGTCTTTTGTTAGTCATTTTGTGTCTTTTGGTCAATTTGTGTCTTTTTTTGGTCATTTTGTGTCTTTTTTTGGTCATTTTATGTCTTTTCTTATCATTTTGTGGTCAATTTGTGTCTTTTTTGGTCATTTTGGTTCCGTTTTGTGGTCATTTTGTGTCTTTTTTGGGTGATCTGAACTGTGCGTGTGAGATTGTGTTCAGTGAGCGGGGGTCGCGGACAACATGCATGTTAAATTGGGGGTCGCGACTCAAAAAGGTTGAGAACTACTGATTTACCTTATTAACACAAACCTGAAGAACACTAGTGTCCTAATATTCCTGTTTGGTGGAGGATTAAGGTATAATTTAGTTCAAAAGAAGCACATGCATCTATAAATCCTCTGGAGGTCTGGAAGCTCTTGGCGGAGCATGGAGATCACGTTTGAGGATGACTCAGTGTTACAAGAGCTTACAACCAAATGAGCACATTTAACTGTTAATGACACTCATTGGCTGTGAAAGATTGAGAAAACTTTCAGCCCTCCAGCGAATCATCATCACTGGAGCAGCCATGATGACAAATAAACAGTTTGGCTTCCAGCCGGAGAGAGAAGCTGCCTCAAATAATCATGTTACCACCCAGACTCCATAATAAACTCCTTACATTTCTCAGATACAGTCATATATGGAGCAGGACTGATGCATCAGTTGGTCCATATTACTGATGTTGGCCTGTGATAGATGCATGCAGAACATTATGCTTGAGTTGAGAAATAGTGTTGTCTGCTGCATCCTTTTCTCTTCTTCTGTTTCCTGAAGATGGCTGAGAAGCTGCAAACATTTAGTAATGTGTGGGACTACTTCTGAGATGGTGACATAGTGTGACATAGTGTACAATGCATGCATGCAGATGGCACCAGATTCCCCCACTTTCAGCGACAAACATCTCCAGTAAAACAGGATTAATGTTCCATTAGTTACATTATTTACATTACAGCACATAGAGAGTCCAACGGCTAATGGTGCGTTCAAGGTCTACACAAATGTCTGAATTTTCGATGTTGTTCCAAGCTCCAAGCTCTGACTTTCAGTGTAAATTGATAAAACACTCCATAAGGCGTTACGGTAAGAACGTGTTAGACCCGCCTTAGAAATAAAAGCAAACAAATGTAGCTTTCAAAATAAAAGCACATGGATGTGTTAGCAGAGTCCACCGTAGAATTTACAAGAAGACTGTAATAATATGACGCCTTAAATAAAACATATAAGAACCCTTATTCTCCTTTACAATAATTCATTATGCAATGATTAAGATGGAATAGTGGCATTAGAATGTGCTTTTAGGGCACAAATTTCTCCGGGGGAGTATGCCCACAGACCCCCCTACTAAGTTATGGTTTCCCCAACAAAGTCTGAGAAAATCCTGTGGGAACACTGGTCCTAAAGGCTTCACAACCTAGATGGACAACAAATCACCCAGCAGGATGTTCAGGGTGATAAAGGAGGAGAGATGTTTTTGGGTCCTTCATTGAGTCAGCTTCAAGTCAGTAAATTTGTTTGGCTGCACTGGGAATTACATGTAGAAACTTATTTTTATTTATGTTAATATGTTGGTTGTTGTTTACACTACAGTTCATTTAAAAATGTTTAAACAAAACATATTTTGGTTCAGGCATGGAAATAACTAATTGAGTTGAAATCATTTGCTGACAGCTTCGTCCCCCAGTTCAAAAATCACATCTGTGCCCCTGGTACAATGTATACTAATGTATACTAATGTGTAATGTTAAACATCCAATATTAATTATGGAAAGTTTGAAAAAAGTATTAATTATGGAGAGTTTTAAAACTAGGTTGTGTCAAAATGGGGCCAGTAGTTTTTCTATGATCCTGCTGACAAACCAAACCAAAACAACCTCAGAGGTGATAAAAAGAATTCAGGTCCATGTGAAACCAGAACTACTAGAAGAAAAGTAATACAACTTTATCTTCAGTTATTCAGCTCCTAATCTTATTCAGGTTAATTGAAGGTCATATTTAGATAATGTCCCTATTGCCTTTTTCTGATCCGGCCCACGTTTTGTTCAGTGTTCAGGAGGAAACTACCAGCTAGCTGCTTCGCCAGCTTTTTCTCACATGTCATGTGAATGTGTGTGAATAGTGCTGCAGCATTCAGTTCCTCTGCAGAAGGTTGGGACAGATTAGAGACAGAAATCTCTCCAGAGGCAGAGACACAAGCAGCAATCTGCACTGATGAGAAATGAGGTCAGAGCGGAAGTGCCAAAAATTAAATTCTTCAAATGGACACTTGAGGCTGGCTTTAAAAGCCAGTCAGTCCCCACAGACACCATGTTAAAATGCCCCACTTTACTGCACAAATACACATGTTACAGTCTGGGACAGAAACAGCTTTAGTCTCTAAAACCAATATCCCATTCAGGACAACTGTGACTAGCTAAGACAAGACAAGACAAGACAAGATAAGACAATATAGATAAGATAGATAAGATAAAATAAGACAAGATAAGATAGATAAGATAAGATAAGATAGATAAGACAAGATAAGATAGATAAGATAATATTTTCCTTTACTAGCACCACAGGAGGCCTTTTCTACCTGTGGCCATCAAACTGTATAACTCCTCCCCTTTCTGCAGGGAGGAAAGCTAATCATATAATATAATAAGCTGAATAATATTAACACCATGTGCAATATAATTTTCAACACCATGGACTATATCAGGGGTGTCAAACTCAAATACACAGTGGGACAAAATGTAAAACTTGGACAAAGTCGCGGGCCAACATTGATATTTATTGAAAAAATGGACCTAAACAAGTTCAAACGAAATGGAACAAGCAAAGCTTGATATAACTTAATATTGCAAACATGCAAAATCGAATATCAAATAAAACAAACAAACAAACACATCAATGGCATTCATTTCTTAAATAAAATTCAAATAAAAATCGTATGTCCCTTTATTTTTTATGCAGCCTTCTTTAAATTTCCTTGCAGGCCAAATATGATTATACTGCGGGCCAAATTTGGCCCGCGGGCCAGAGGTTGACACCTCTGGACTATATTATGGTCATTTTCATGCGCAATATATCTGTGGGAACATGTTGACTGTTAAAATGTTATGTGGGCGAGATTGATGCATTGTACTTAAAAATGTACAAAATTCTCCTGGTGGGTTTTATTTATTCATACAGAATAAAAAAACATATTTTCTATATATTTTTCTGTATTTTGTAATATCGTCAAGAATATCTTTATTGTAAAAATACACATCCTACATTTCCATAATGAGCATCACGACTATTATTAGACTCTGTGCCTGACATATAGCCACATTTTGTAACAAAAACCGTCTGTTTAATAATCCATGTGTCAAGTCTCAGAGGAAACTTTAATGATATCTCACTATGAAATGGTCAGGGTTTTATTTTTAGAATTCAGAGATCCTCCCGAGCGACACAACACATGACGCAGCTGTTTTTATAGGCTCACTAGTACTAAACGTGATTAATAGACACAATTACAGTTCCTATCCTCACGCCTTTACTGAAACGCCACTTAGATCAGCCTGTTGTCTTCAGACCATCATCACAATGATATAAACCCAAACATAGACAACTACACAGGCTTTACTGTAGATAATTACCCATGTATAAAAAGTAATTTAATACATTATAAATGTTATGTTTCTTGCATAATTGCACACTGAAAAAAGAAATAGTTGAACCAACTTAATTGAATTGTTTCATTTGGTAACACCTAAATGAATTAATTCTTTCAAATTAATTTAAAATCAGTTGTGTTAATCTAACTTATTAAATTAATTTGAAAGAACTTAAATCATTTAGGTGTTACCAAATGAAACAATTCAATTAAGTTGGTTCTTTTTTCAGTGTATTATTGTTTACACTTTACAGAAACAGTATATATACTACAAATTTGTACATAGACATTTATGTTGTAGTCCAACAGCTGTTTTTCTTTTATATATTGATATATGCATCTGTTTTTATGTCCAGAATGGTTCTATTTTTGTTATTCATTGTCTTTGTTTAGCATCATTCCCTTGTTTGTAGCTGTGCTTCTATTTCTGTGTTAGTACATCACAGCAAGGAAAACATCTGTACACACGCTGGACCTAAAAGGTAATGTAGTGTTTTTCTCATAATAATAATCATAATAAAACTCAATCCAGTAAAAGACTCTTCAGTCATGCAGTGAGCAGGTGCAGCAGCTCTTATTGTCTCTGTGACTCTATAGGCCGACTGTGGTCAGTTACAGATACATTTGGTAAAATGCATCACTGTGCAAACTGAGATAGTATGAATGTGTATTTCTTTATCATTATTTCTATTTAATCGATTGCCAAAATAACTCAGAAGCGTACCTGGGAAAGGATAGTATTCCAGCATCCAGAGTCACATCTACACATCTATATATAGATGTATATGTTATATACATCTATATATAGATGTATATAACATACACATCTATATATAGATGTGTATGTTATATACATCTATATATAGATGTATATAACATACACATCTATATATAGATGTATATAACATACACATCTATATATAGATGTGTATGTTATATACATCTATATATAGATGTGTAGATGTGACTCTGGATGCTGGATAGATGTGTATAACATACACCATGCTGGTTAACTCTAAAAAAACAGACTTTTAACCTGTTAGTGTTCCTTGAGCATATATGGACATAAGAGGTGTTACTACGCTGTGTTTGAGTTAATATTCATGCTACATATCATTGAAAAGCTGAGATTCTTGTGATTCTATTGATTAAAACCACATTTTAACATTTTAAGATACAACCACAACTTCCATTAGAGCCCAGAATGATCATTCAACATTTCTGGACGTTTGTTATCAATAACAGCAGCACTTACAGTTATTCTGACTCTTTGAGAATAAACTCAGAGTGTTACCTTTCACAGATTTACTCGAAACTACTTATGTTATTAATATTATTACTATTATTATTATATATATTATTATTATATATACTGTTGCTGACATTACTATTATTATTACTATATACTGTAATATACTACTATTATTATTACATCGGCCTTATTTATTATTATTACTATTATTATTATTATTATTATTATATATTTATATATTATATTTCATATTATTTTATTTATAATTTTTTATAATTATTTTAATTATTTATAATTATTTTATTTTATATTGTTACTATTTATTTATTTATTTATTTATTTATTATTACATGTTATATACTATATACTGTACTATTATTACAGTTATATACCGTCTAGTCACTATAGCATTGTTGCATCATATCATCAGTACTTTTTTTTAACTTGTCTATCTATCTATCTATCTATCTATCTATCTATCTATCTATCTATCTATCTCTCTATCTATCTATCTATCTATCTATCTATCCATCTATCTATCTATCTCTCTATCTATCTATCTATCTATCTATCTATCTATCTATCTATCTATCTATCTATTCAAGAACAGCTAATTAATTTACATTTTCAATGTTTTTTGAAGGCATTTTAAGGTTAATCTGTAGGAAAGCTAAAGGGTTAATAACTTGGATGTTAGCTGGATGGATAGAAACGCCTACACTTAGAATATGAGCTGCCATCATTTCTACATGATAACATGCGTGTTTCTGTCATTAAGTAAATATTAAATATTGGCTACTCCTGACTGTCTGCCTGGAGGAGTTTCTCTACAGACCCAGCAGTGGATGTGTCTTTACTGTGAAATGGAAATAGAAGGAAATCATATTCTGTAGTCAGCGGATGATGAGAGCAATATGTCAGTTATGGTTTCTCTTCACACACACACAGCCTTAACATCCATTCTGCCTCCTTTTGTCCATTTCAGGAAGCTTTAAGGCTCTTCATCATCTCATATCACACACACACACACACACACACACACACACACACACACACACAGGCTCAGCTCTCCAGTCAGGATATATATATATATATAATATATATATTGTTTACAATGAGTGAAATGTTTAAACCTAAGGGTTTTTTTTGTGTGTTTTTTATGGCTGCATCATTCAGAGACATTGTGTATCATTATATAAACATCAGACAGACATATGGGCTAACATACACTGCTAATTATCTGGTTCTTAGCATGATAAAATAAAATAAAAGATTTAGAAGTGGTAGGTCATTTATCTTGTTTTAAGAGTTAATTTCTTATTTTAAGTGTTCAACATGATTATTTCTAGATTCAATAAATCTTGTCAAGGTAAATAATCTCTCCATGCAGCACGATTATCTCCCTCAGATTTACTGTTTTATCTTGTTTTTAGACTAAACACCTTGTTGTAGTGTATGTTATAAACTTATGGATCTCTACTCTCTGTGTCTGGTGTCATTATTGTTGTTGGATCCTGAAGTTCACCATCTGAAGTCTAGCAGCCTCATACAGTCACTTTCTGGGCTGCTCCTTATAATTTAACTATTACTGAAACAGGCTCCACTTACTGTAATGTATTACACTTTACAGCAGCCTATAAAGCACACATGTTGAGGACATAGAGAACAGAGAACAGCTCCACAACAACAGCCAGTGTGACCAGCCAGCAGAGCTCCCGGTGGCCTTTAATCATGTCAGACCGAGAGGAGAAGCCAGAGGAGCAGATTAATGTCAGCCGACTAACAGTCTGCAGCCTCGGTCTCTGTACAGTAAGAGCCTCGAACACACAGAACACAGTCCTGCTGCTCTGAAACACTCTATAAACATGTTATATATATAATATATAATATATATATATAACATGTCTGCAGCCTCGGTCTCTGTACAGTCAGCTGGGAGAGCCTCGAACACACAGAACACAGTCCTCCTGCTCTGAAACACTCTATAAACATGTTATATATATAATATATAATATATATATATAACATGTCTGCAGCCTCGGTCTCTGTACAGTCAGCTGGGAGAGCCTCGAACACACAGAACACAGTCCTGCTGCTCTGAAACACTCTATAAACATGTTATATATATAATATATAATATATATATATAACATGTCTGCAGCCTCAGTCTCTGTACAGTAAGAGCCTCGAACACACAGAACAGAGTCCTGCTGCTCTGAAACACTCTATAAACATGTTATATATAAATATATATATATAATATATAATGATGGAGCTCCTCCGCCGCTGTGCGCGCCGCGCGGCTCCACATTCAGCCGTTCACATCCCGACAGAGTTCCAGCAGCTTACCTTCGACAGCCCAGACTGTTGGCAGCATCCAGAGGAAATATAACATATCCATAATATCCATCATCACAGTTATTCCTGCACTGGACTCTTCAAAGTCAATGCGTGTATCGCGGAGCCGTCCAGCAGCGAGCCATTGACTGAGGCTTCATTCAGAGCATCATCATCATCATCATCATCCTCCTCCTCATCCTCAGCAGCAGCAGCAGCAGAGGGATAAAGGCTGAGGAGCTGCTGGCCAGGCCGGTCTGGGCGAAACCAAGAGGAAACCAAGAGGAAACCAAGAGGAAACCAAGAGGAAACCAAGAGGAAGGGGCGGAACACACCGGGGACCTCTCAGCACCTGGATTATCTAGTCCTGGTGTGAGGAAGGAAAGACTTCACGCTCCAAGATGTACTTTTTGGTTTTAAGATGAGTAACATTTCAGTTGAAAAATAATATTATTTAATTAAACTTATTATAATCCTTGCAAAGTTTTACATCCATACATGTCAATTTGCCAAAGTGAAACCTTTTTTGTGTTTTTATGAAAGAACTGGAGATGAACTTCAACTCAATATAATGCTAAAAACAAGAAAGATATCAAAACTGTCAGATTATGCTCCCACTTCGGTATTTTTTATTCAATTTAATTTGTCTTTGCTTGTGAACCCTGGAAATGTATACATACACACACACACACACACACACACACATATATATATATATATATATATATATATATATATATATATATATATAATTTAATTATTTTATAATTATATAAAATAATTAGTTTTTTAATTATTATTTCACTACTATTTTATTATTTTCATTGTTTATTTATGTATTTATTTTTGTATTATTTAGATGTTTCTCAAATATTATTTACCGTGCTACTTCTGTTACTGCACTATAAATGAATGTGAAATAAACGTTATATTTAAAAAAAAAAAAAAAAAAGGAAGAGGAAGAGGAAGAGCCCTCTAGAGGGTACTTCATGCTTTCTTCATTTAATCCCAGAGAGCAGATTATTAAATTTTCTCCACTGAAAGGCAACCTAGAGGTCAGATTATTAAAAACTAAGAAAATGTTTTGGATGTTCCTGTTTAAATCGATCATGAACAAAAAACAAAAATGTTTAGAGCATTCATTCTTTTGCAGCAGAAAGCTTTAATTACTTTAGTTTTTTGAGCCATCACATTATCCATGATGATGATATAATGTTCATTACGCTACAAGCTGTCCATGTGAGACAATATGTGATGATGGAAGCAGGAAATTATCCTGTTTAAACTGATCTCTTGATGACTTAATTACTCTGTACGGTGCTTAACTGTGTTATAAAGGTGCATAGACTCAGTGAAATAGTGAATATCATGATTTATTAACTAACATAACCTTTTAGCTTAGGCTGTAAAGATTTTATGGATGAGAATCATTTGAATATACTCAAAGAAATGTCATCACTAGGAGCATAAATACAGATGAATGCACTGGGAAAATATTTACATTTAATTGCAGATGAAACCAAAGTGCTTTGGCACTTTAAAAAAAGTAAATAGTTCAAATATCTTGTGGAGTATTAATATATATATGTATATACTTCATCTTTGGATTTCATGAGTTTTTTTTTTTTTTAGTAAATGACATAACCTTTCAGCTTTGGTTGAACAGATTTCATTGATATGAAGCACTTGAAAATCCTTTAAGAAAATGAGATGACAATAAGCAAAAAATCCCTATAGGCACTAGTGGTTCAGAGGGTTAAAACACCTCGATGGCATTGCATCATGTGTTTTATCATGTTTTTATAAGGGCCCACTGGAAGGGACCCCAGGGAGCTCCTCATCATGCTTTCTACATTTAAGGGCACTTCAGAAACACTTCAGCATGTTCATCGACCATGGGGCGTCCAACAGGGTTGTGTTTGTTTTCTTTTTTTTTTAAATGGGTCAAACAAACCTCAGTTTTTCTTAATTTATTAATAGACTACTGACCTGATCTCTGGTGCTACATTGAGATGGTTTTCCTCGTGATTGTCTGAAAGATTTTTCAATGTTCACAACAACTACGAGTGTTCCTCTGCTACTTTTTATGTGGCATCCCACAAGGGTCGATCCTGGGCCCACTACCCTTCTCAATATACATGTAGCCTATGGCTATTCTGCTGAACTCTTCCAGTGGGATTTTAGTTTTTCATTTTACCATTCCCATGCCAACAACACTCAGAAATGGGAAAACCTATTATATCTTTTTAATTTTAATAGACAGATAAAGCTAGTATAAAGCTAGTATAAATTAGATATAGATACTGATAACACCCTGGTCAGTAGTCTGACTGCAGCAAAATCAGGTGCTTCAAATTACACATTAACTGCTTTTATCAATTAAGTATCCACTTACATTTGAACTGTACTCATCTCTGACTCTTTAAAGAGGCTAAACATGGAATTAAGAGATTACACTGTAAAAAAAATATTTGTAGAAATTACAGTACAACTCTGTCAAATTCATCAGAAATAGGGTGTAAAATAAAAAATTTAATATCACCATGATAGATACTTTTATTTACCGTAAATCACGGAATAGTACAAAGCTTTTGAAAAACTTTTGAAAACAGTTTTACTGTAAATATATATAAAAAATTCATGTAAAATTAATGGAGAAATACCATATTGTCTCAAGGACACAATTACCCTAAAAATAAAGGGACTTTTCAATCTAAATTACAGTTTTTGCTGATATTTACACTTAAATTTACAGTAGAAAAGCCACTCTGTATTTTTTACGGTGTAGTTCTGGCAACCACAGCTGCCGGTATTTTACCGTAAATTAAATATTTTTTTTTTTACAGTGTAGATTATCTGCACAACCCATCAACTGACATTTCAACTGCGTTTTTCTTGTCAATGCCAGTGACTGTGTCTTGATGTTTCTCCAGCCTCCCAGTGGTTCCAGTCATCAGGATGTTGGTGGTTGATCAATATGCTCTGTCACAAAGTTAGTAAAAGTATGGGAACCCTTTTGTTTTGTTTCCTGTTTCAATAAGACAATGCTACAGGAAGTCCTTCCTGCCTGAGGCCATCAAAAACAGTGTCAGACATTTTCACCCTTGGACTGATTTCCTGCAACAACTATAACCCATAACCCATAAAAACTGAATTTTAAAAGTGCAATCACTAAAATATCAATTTTCTGTGCAAAAACATTCTTAATTGTGCAGTACCCTGTTTTACTCTGGCATAAATACTTTTCTGTGCATACTATTACTTTTTTTGTATACTATAAATATTTTAATTTCTATTTTACACAAAAATATTGCTGAATTGTTGTTATATATTGTAGTATGATGTATATATATTCACATACATTTCTTGTTTTGTTATTTAAGAAATGATATATCTCTATATATATTTATTTTTTAATGTGGGAGAAACTGTAACATAACCCAGATTCCCCCAAGGGATCAATAACATATTTCTGAATCTGATGGGAGCAAATATACTTATAGTTAATACTTAAAGCCAGGTTCCAACATCTGGTCCAAAGACTGAAACCAGAAGAGTGGAGGCTTTAAAAGCAGCACAATAAAGCTCATCAGCTGGCTGACTGTGGTAGGAAAAGATTAAAATGTGTGTTTAGATTTGCAGAATCGCTGTTAAATCATTTGCAGAATAAATCAAAAGGGACATTGTAACCTTGCAAGATGGATAGATAGATAGATAGATAGATAGATAGATAGATAGATAGATAGAGGGATGGATGGATGGATGGATGGATGGATGGATGGATGGATGGATGGATGGATAGATAGATAGATAGATAGATAGATAGATAGATAGATAGATAGATAGATAGATAGATAGATAGATAGATAGATAGATAGATAGATAGATAGATAGATAGATAGATAGATAGAGAGATGGATGGATGGATGGATGGATGGATGGATGGATAGATAGATAGATAGATAGATAGATAGATAGATAGATAGATAGATAGATAGATAGATAGATAGATAGATAGATAGATAGATAGATAGATAGATAGATAGATAGATAGACTTTATTTATCCCAAGCTGGGAAATTACAGTGTAGCAGCAGCATTACACACAGAGACAATAACAACACAATTAAATAAAAACAACAACCTAGGCATACTTCAAGCAATAAACTATAATAATACAATAAGAATACAATAAAAAATAAAGGCAAGTGTGCATAAAAAACACATAAAGTGCACATAGCGACTGTATGTAATGAACCAGACTATTATTTGTTATTGTACAGTGTGATGGCAGGTTGCCTCGGTTCCAACCTGGTCTCACAGGAATCCGTGGAATAGCCACTGAATCACTCAAATTTCCGTGAAACTGACACGGATTTGGCTACAATGCAAGTTAATGCCAGTCATATCCCGTGGCTATTCCAACATACAAAGTGATTATGTACATTCACTGAGTGAAGATTTAGAAAATAAAACATATATTTCTGGCTAGAAATGTGATCAAAATCCATTTTTATGCAGAAACTAAGTCAAAATATTGATTTTTTCACTAAAAATGAGAGAACTGTCCGCCATGTTTTTTGTTCTGACCGCCGGGACCTTGAAAGTCACGTGACTTGGAACAAACCAATAGGAACAAATATCCATGGAATAGCCACGGGATATGATGTCATTAACTTGCATTGTAGCCAAATCCGTGTCAGTTTCACGGAAATTTGAGTGATTCCGTGGCTATTCCACGGATTTTGAGTTAAGCGAAATCTGTGGCTATTTCACGGATTTCTGTGAGACCAGGTTCCAACGTTCACATAATGTCATCTATGGCATAGATTTAACGTGCTGACATGCCTGAGATATTTAGTAATAGTCAAGACTGGAGTGGACGAAAAGAATGAGGGAGAGGAGGTAATAGTGGCAGGAAGCAAGGAAAGAGAGAGAGAGACACCGGGGGGCAGAGAGAGAGAGAGAGAGAGAGAGAGAGACAGAGAGAGAGAGAGAGAGAGAGAGAGAGAGAGAGAGAGGGAGGGAGGGAGACAGCTCAGTGAGGAAATAGAGCAGAAGAATATGGGCCTGACAAAAAGGAATCCAGCCTCCAGATGAGTGAGAGTTGCAAAACAACAAATTAGAGAAGCCCAGAGCTCGTTCCCATGGAAACGCCGGCCCAGGGAGACGGCGATGGGAACGCAGCATATTGTAGGTCAGATGTGCCATCAGCGATCCAATCAGACGTGATCTGTGCTGACTTGTGGGTCAGAGATTGAGCAGGAAAGCTGGTGCCTTTCTGTGGCTGCTCTCACTGTCTAACTGAGCTAACAGAGCAGCACAAGTACTCAGATATTTTAATTCAGTAGTAGCAATATCACAGTGTAGTATTCTGCATTCAGAAAATGTTTAACAACTTGATCAGTGGGTTAAAAGTTGAATTTCTGTCTCATGTGGTCCAGACCTTACTACTGAATGCACACTGTGGACGCAAATTTTTAGCAAAAGCGCTGTGATGATTTTCCTTTTGGAACTATTTTTGAACCATAACAGGATTTCTGGATTTGACATTCAAACAACGACCATTAACGTCCAGCCCATTCTGTTGCATTTTCATACAACATGACTTTAGAACTTCAAATTGCGTGCAAAACATACACCAAAACTAAATTCTGCGCCAATCTGTCCCCATGTTTACACTTGGAGTCACTGGCGCCCTCTGTTGCAGCTATTCTCAACCTTGGGGTCGGGACCCCAGTTGGGGTCGCGAGATGATTTCTGGGGGTCGCCAAATTATTTTGGAAGTCAGCTCTGTCTCCACTGTGTTAAAGTATTCATGTGTTTTAGTCTTTTTGTGTCTTTTTTGTAATTTTGTCCTTTTTTTGGTAATTTTGTGTCTTTTTTTGGTCAATTTGTGTCTTTTTTGTCATTTTGTGTCTTTTTTTCGGTCATTTTGTGTCGTTTTTAAAATCATTTTGTGGTCAATTTGTGCCTTTTTTTTTTCCATTTTTTGTCTTTTTTTAGTCTTTTTTAGTCTTTTTTTGGTCCTTTTGTGTCTTTTTTTGGTCATTTTGTCTTTTTTTGTCACTTTGTGTCTTTTTTTGTCATTTTTTGTCTTTTGGTAATTTTATGTCTTTTTTGGTCATTTGTCTTTTTTTAGTCATTTTGTGTCTTTTTTGGTCAGTTTGTGTCTCTTTTTGGTCATTTTGTGTCTTTTTTAGTCATTTTGTGTCTTTTTTTGGTCATTTTGTTTCTTTTTTGGGTGATCTGAACTGTGCGTGTGAGATTGTGTTCAGTGAGCGGGGGTCGTGGACAACATGCATGTTAAATTGGGGGTCGCGACTCAAAAAGGTTGAGAACTACTGCTCTATATAATGTGTCATTATGAGCATATCTTGTACTCATACCTGTTTGATATATTTTATACTTATACCTGCACTGCCTGCTGTAACTGCTGCACATGTTCATGCTGATTATATCTTGGTGTGTTCATATCCACCACCTACTGTTATATAATAATATATGTTCATTACTCTGCATGTTGCTAGTTTTTGCACTGAACAATAAAGTTGAATTGAACCAACAATCTAAAGTGGATTCCTGTTGCTTTTAGTCTGGTTCTCTTTAAAGCTGCAGCAGACTTACGTCATTATTTTAGGGAATTATTTTATATACATAATAATACTTCTTGTTAATATTGTTTATATCCGATCGAGCATGAAGGTGAACATGTAAAGTGCTCTACATACAAACATTTTCTGTTTACAGAAAAACAGAAGGCTGTATCCTGATATCTATGTTCTATTCTTAATCTTCAACATCACACTAAATGCCTAACTGAACCCTAACCACCTCACCTAAACCTGATTATAACCTGCACCTTAAAACCAAGTCTGAACCCTCAAACAGGCCTCAGGACAAAAAATGTCCTTGCTTCGTCCTTTAAAGCCTTGGTCCTCATATGACGGAAAGACCTGAATACACAAACACACATGCGTTTACTTCTATCTTTGTGAGGACACTTCAACCAAAACATACACACACACACACACACACACACACACACACACATCTAAACACAGACCACATATAAATAAAGATGATTCTAACATGTACATGACCTCTTTATTGTAGCTGTAATAGGACTCCATGTTATTCTCACACATCAATAAAAGACTCAAGATGAAAAACCCTGAAGTGTTGACGTCACACACTCTTGGATGAATCACAGACTATTTAAAATATAAACACATTGTAAGTGAAGTCACCTGTAGGTTTCTGAAGAGATCAAAGTGTCTGCAGCTGTCTCCACCTTGGCAGTGCCTGTCTCCTCCTAATGGAGGAGAAAGGCAATACTTTTAACGCTTTTTCAAAACTCTTCACACAGTTACCACAACATCAGCCTGTGTGGGCGATAGAATTAACACAATTCTTCTTCTTTTGACGCAAAATACACACATTTTACAAGTTTAAAAAGAGTTTTAACTCCTTTTACACACAAGCTCAGTCAAGACCAAAACAGTAGATGTTAACGGGCGAATTTTCAATTGCTTTCACACGGTTTGTCAAAACAGAAAACCTCATGTTCAAAACTAATGGATTGAAGATTACATTGATCACAGCTGATTCCCGTCCCACCCAGCTCAGGTGCTGGGCTTTTTTCAATCACATCACCTGTATTTATAGGTGGATCTTGTGAGGGAAAAGAACAAAAGATAGACAAGGGACAAGGTGGAGGACTTGCAAAAAACAAGTGAGAAAAACGCCTAGAGGTCGAGGTAGAGGGAGAGTTAGAATGCGTGGTGGAGCTCAAAGAAGGTCCAGACATACGGTGACAGATGAAATACGAGCTACCATCATCGACCAGTTCATCAACCATTGGCTGTCACATAGAGAGGCTGGAGAACGTGTGCAGACAAATCTCAGCCGGAGCACAGTGGCATCCATTGTCCGGATTTTTTGAGCAACCAACAGGTAGATTATAGTATTCACTTTATTGTATAAGGGCCTTTCCTACTGAAAAGTGTAACATGAATTACAGTAACTGTATTCTTCTGGCCCCTACAGTAATATATAACTTTGTTGCTCTAAGGGTTCAACGTTCTTATTTTACAAGACCTCGTCTTTGAAAACATCAGAGCAATCAGCCTTACATCTATTTCTGGGACTCTGGCTAAACACAGAGTCCTGATGAAGCAACTTTATAAAGTCCCTTTTGAAAGGAAAAAGTGCTCGCATTAAGGAACTCCGTCACCAATATGTCCAGGTAAGGTTATTACTCTAAATCCAAAATACACTGTACTAATTGTGTGTTTTGCAGTAAACTACTATAACCCTATATACATGGAGTACTCTAAATCATTTACATACATTTTGTTTGATTGCTTACAGAGAGTCATGGAGTTGGAGACCAATCAAGTCCCACATAACATAATATACATTGATGAGGCTGGCTTCAATTTGGCCCAAAAACGTAGGCGGGGCAGAAACATCATTGGTAAAAGAGCCACGGTTGCTGTGCCAGGCCGGAGAGGAGTCAGCATCACCATGTGTGCAGCAATATCTAACAATGGTGTGCTCCTGCATAAACGTCAAACTCTGGTAAAGCTGTCAGAGTTATAGTTTGGGCGTAGGACGCACAGATGATCCACCAACACCACCAACAGCCTCATTGGCTCCCATATTAAAAATGCAGGAAGATTTCAGAAAAAGGAAGATGGAACAGTTTTTTTAGATTGCTCTATCAAAGCTATTTTTTCATATGTAGACATTCAGGAAGAACTCGGGACGCTCAAAGTGAAGTCGGATCAATGATAGGTATTATGGTTTTGCCAAAAATGCTTTCTGTTCGAGACCAGATATTCCAGTCTGTCCACCTCTGGCTGCTGTCACTGAGCCGGAACAGGTGTCAGTTAATTCTGTTGATTGCTTTGATCTTTGATGTGATTACAGTTACAGATACACACACACACACACACACACACACACATGCGCGTAAGCACGCACACTCCTCACACATGCATACACATGCTTCAAACACACACACAGGTAACTTTATGCGATTTTCGCTACACACACACACACACACACACACACACACACACACATTTTGAGGTTAAAGGGCATAGTTATAAATCTCTGAAGAATCTCATCATAGTGTACACATACCGGCAGTAGCCCCCGTGGCCCTTTCAGAATTTCCCCAGAGGAAATTTTCTAGTTTTATATATTTTTTTAGTAATTTTGTGTCTTTTTGTGGTCATTTTGTGTCTTTTTAGTACTTTAATCCAACATAAAAGGCAATTTTGAATCTTTTTTTAAACTTTCAAAACACTATCATGCTCAATAAAGAATTTATCTTTATTGAGCATGATAGTCTTCCTCTTTCTCATAAACCTACCTGATCTGTCTTTTACCTGCCTCATCTGTCTTTAACCTGCCTGATCTGTCTTTACCTGCCTGATCTGTCTTTAACCTGCCTGATCTGTTGTAAACCAAAAGGAGAAGTATGAGGTGTCCTTCATTATGTGGAAGAAAACATTTGAACAGACCTGCTGCTGCATCTGTTCTGGGGTTTTGGAGACTTGATGCTCTACATTCAAGTTATTCACCAGTAGTTCTGTCAGATCCTTGTTAGTGTAGTTAGTGTTTGTGATGTTTATCTGGTCATTAGAGGGTAAAACCTGCAGAGCTCTGCTGTTAGACGCATTCTCATCTGAATACTTCTCCTTTCTTAGAAAACATAAATTAATAAATTAGTGCCAAGATAGAATGAGGAACCAAGAAACAATCTTCACATATTAAACGTACTATTTTGATGACCAAGACGTTATCTACTGTTAACATGTGTCCTGTGTTCATTTTAAGAAGCAGCTGGTCAGAGTCTTTGACAGTTGAGAGCGAGACACCAAGAGAGAAGCACGATGGCTGAATTCAGATGGATTATAATGTCTTTATTTGTGATGCTGCTGTTCAGCTTTACAGGTAAGAACACAAGTTTAGTTTATAACGTGGTGAGTTTAGTGAACTCTTGGAGCCAAAGATGAGACTCAGTGCTGCTTCTGGTGCTTTAATGTCTATTTAATGTCTTTAATGTGTATGAATGGTGCTATACAACTAAATGTGCCTTGAAACCAAAGAAACACAAACTTATCTCAAACTATCATCACACTACTTATGAACATAACAGACAAATTCCTATTTTAGTTCATTTTTTATATTTTCTCAACAGAAGCAGCTGTGGGATATTCCTATGTCAGAGTTGGAGATGAAGCTACTTTGCCTTGTGACGATGTGGAACATGATCAGGATAAGTGTGACAAAGTTACCTGGTTGTTCACTGATTCAGGGAAGAAGGTCACACTGTTTGATCGTGGACAGATTCACAAAGATGCTGCAACTAAACCAGACAGACTGAGTGTTACAGAACAATGTTCTCTGGTTATAAAGAAGGTCACAGTGGAGGATGCTGGTGATTATTACACCTGCAGAAAGATCAGATCAGGACGAGATGATTATGTTGTCCTCTCTGTTGTCAGCAGTGAGTATTTAAGTCATAAAGTTTAACTGTCTTGTTAGAACAAAATACTGAAATATTTCAATGATTCTGATTACAGTGATGAAGTTAATTTTACTCTTGTTGTCTTTCTCTCACAATATATCCATCTTCACCAGTCACTGAACAGAAGAACGCTGGTACAGTCAGATTGTTGTGTTCTGTGGCTGGTTGGTGGTGTGTCCACTCAGTGAAGTGGCTGCATGAGGGAAATGATGTCACAGACAGAGAGACATCACAGGGTGAATGTTCAGCCAGAGCGACATTTACAACATCTGACTTCAATCAGAAGTCAAAGAACGACTTGAAATGTGAAGTGACAGATTACAGTAGAGTGCTTCTGTTCCCCTTCAGCCCTCCTCAGTCCTCAGGTGAGAAACCAGGTGAGAATATGATGAGCTGTTTAAACTCACTTCAAACTGATGTGGATGATTGTTGCATCTGTTGCTTATTGTTTTTGTATTCCATAAGGTGACGAAGAGACAAACAACGATGGAAGAAAACAACAAAAAGGTAGAGAGTGAACAGAACAGACTTATATGTTCATAGACTGTTCATATTTTTAAGAGCAAACTTTAGACTTATCTTGTAATTTGGCTTTTACTTGAACCCTTTTTAGAGATTTTTCTGTTCATGCATCTTAGTGTTATAACATCTTCTCTTTTATTTATTTATTTGCTACTATTTATTAGTGTATATATATATATATATATATATATATATATATATATATATATCAATTATTAAGTAATTATTTATTCATTGTTTTATCTTTTTTATGTATTTTTTAAAACTTTTTATTGTTATTATTATTTACTTTTATTTTTTGGAATCTTATTTAATTTAATTTTATCTTATCTTACTTTATTTTTTATCTAATTAATTTCTAGTCTGCCTCCAGTGTTTCCTCTCTGCTCCATCAGGGTGTTTGCTTGTTTCTGTGTTTTCTTATTTTTAATATTGATATTATTATTATTATTACTTTCTCCTTTTTTATGTAAAGCACTTTGTGCTGCATCTCTCTTGTATGGAAAGTGACATACAAATAAAGTCTGATTGATTAATTGATTGATTGATGTATGGAAAGAAAACACTTTAGTCACTTTCAAAGACACGGAGAGCACAAGAACACGCTAAGAAAAGGTGTGATGATGATGAAACCTGCGACTATATTGAACATTTCATGTTGAACATGTAACATGTAACTTCTCTCTCCAGGCTGGTGGAGGATCATCTATGTGCTGCTGGGTTTAGCAGCTCTCATCATAACTGTTGTTGCAGTCAACATGTGGACAAGAACTAAAGGTGACAACGTTCACAGAAGACATTTTTAAAAACAGGAAGTTTGAATTCACCTGGATTTTTATGCTGGAAGCTAAAGTTGACTCTTTTATTTTGTCTTTTCAGGGAACAGAGCACAGATGGGAGACAACAATGTGAGTTTAAACAACAAATTATGACTTTTTTCAGTGTAATATTTGTTTTCATGCAGAATCTGAAGTGTGTTGTTTTTGTTTTTCCCAGCAGCGTAATGATGAAGATGAAGATGAAGGTACGGTGCACTATGACAACGTTGGAGAGCCTTCTGCCTCCATCAGACTCCACTGATCAACAACATCAACTCAGCACAGAGTCCACTGCTGGTAGATATCAGCTCAACATCTGTAGCAAACAGAAATAATGAAATATTGTCTTTCTTGTTCCACTGTATTAGTTTTTAACTTTGAGCCAGACAAAGACACTCAGGTTCTGATCTGACATTAAGAGACGCCCCCTGTTGGCGAAACTTAGTTTACGTCATTGTTTAACTCTCAGCTACCCATAAATATTAAGTCAAGTCAAGTCAAAGTTTAATTATAGACATTTAAAAACAACCTCAGTTGACCAAAGTGCTGTACAGTTATTAAAATACAATAAAAATCATACACAAATATAGTTATAAATAAAAACAATGAAAAAAATAAAATACTAACAACAGTAAAACAATACAATAGTAATAAAAACTAAATCTAAAAACAGAGTTAGAGATAGAAAAGAAGAATAAAAGGGTAAAAAAGTTAAAGAAAGCCAAGGATTCTTGCCTCGCTGGGACTGAACGCCAAGGAGAATAAATAAAAGGTTTTTAATAATGTTTTAAAGTGCTCAACAGACTGGTTGACACAGAGATTCAAGGCTACCAATGGAGCTGTCATAGCCATCTAAAAGATTTTGTTGGTCAAATAAAATGATCTCAGTCTTGTTTTTATTAATTGAGAGGAAGTTTGCTTCCATCCATGACTGGGTGTCTTTCAGGCAGTCTAATGAGACCTGCACATATATTAGAACATCGTCCGCATAGAAATGAAATGAGACGTTATGCTTTTGAAATATGGATCCAAATAGCAACATGTAAATAGAAAAGAGGAGGGGGCCCCAATATAGAACCCTGAGGCACCCCACAGCTCAGAGGGGAAGAGTCTGAGGAAAACTGGCCCAGCTGCACAGAGAAGCTCCTATCTGACAGGAAGGACTCAAACCAGTTCAGAGTGGTGCCTTTAATGCCGACACAGGTGTTTAGGAGAGAACGGAGAATGTTGTGATCAACTGTGTCGAAGGCAGCTGTCAGATCCAGAAGGACCAGGACCGCAGGGTTACCAGAGTCCACTGTTAAAAGAAGGTCATTTAAAACCCTTAAAAGCTCCGTTTCTGTGCTATGGCGTGACTTAAAACCAGACTGGAGCTTCTCAGAGACGCCATTAAGATCAATAAAAGACTGCAGCTGTTCATTGACCACCTTCTCCAAAACCTTAGAAAGAAAAGGAAGTTTAGAGATGGGCCTAGAATGAGATCAAACTGAGGGATCTAGATGATGTTTCTTGAGGAGGGGCTGGACCACAGCATGTTTAAAGGCAGCTGGGACACATCCAGACATCAGAGATGAATGAATCAGATCCGTAACACAAGGAGGGCCCAATAACATTAAAACATCCTTCAAGAGACGGGGAGGGATGCTGTCAAGAGGACAATAAGAAGGCCTGAGACGCTTCATACTTCTTGTCCTCACTGTATATATCTCATCTATAGTCTATACACAGTATTCATATCATGCAGTTTATTCTCTATAGCAGCTGTTCTCAACCTTGGGGTCGGGACCCCAGTTGGGGTCGCGAGATGATTTCTGGGGGTCGCCAAATTATTTTGGAAGTCAGCTCTGTCTCCACTGTGTTAAAGTGTTCATGTGTTTTAGCCTTAATCATTTTGTGTCTTTTTTAAAATCATTTTGTGGTCAATTTGTGCCTTTTTTGGTCATTTTTTGTCTTTTTTTAGTAATTTTTTGTCTTTTTTTGGTCAATTTGTTTCTTTTTTTGGTCATTTTGTGTTGTTTTTTTTATCACTTTGTGTCTTTTTTTTTGTCATTTTTTGGTCATTTTATGTCTTTTTGGGTAATTTGTCTATTTTTAGTCATTTTGTTTCTTTTTTGGGTGATCTGAACTGTGAGATTGTGTTCAGTGAGTGGGGGTCGCGGACAACATGCATGTTAAATTGGGGGTCGCGACTCAAAAAGGTTGAGAACTACTGCTCTACTGGAGCAGAGTATAAAGCACCAAAGTTGAACTTGCAGAGTTTGGGAGGTGAATGGGCCAAACAAACCCTAGACATTCACCAGGAGAATGAGATTTGTGTCACATGTGTAACAAAAGTAAACAATGCGATTCAAGCATCACTTAACTTTTGTGCATCATGTTTTTACATAACTTCCAGTAGTCACATTGTCCTCATAACTACTTCACTTCCAGCATTTGCATCCATTTATTTACTTTATAAACTGTCTTTCATAACGCATAACCAGGAAGTTTTTTTGCCCTAAACCAAGAGAAGTGTTTTTGTAGCATAAATTCAATGAAACTGAAGCTTCTTTTTCCAACAGCAAACCGTGTTTATGTATAATGACGTGTCAGTGTAGGGTCGCTATTTTTAGAAATGCTCCTGTGTGTATCATATTCACGCAAAATTTAGATTTTGCCGTATGCATTGCACGTACTTTGAATGTGTAAAGTCATGTTATTTGTATTTTGTAAGACTTTTCATACTGTGTTGAATGTGTTTTGGTCATGAACTTTCCTCATGTTTTCTCCTGGTGGGTGCTTATGCATATTTATGTGTATGCTAAACATTGCTGTCCTCAATAGAAACTTGTAATGTAATGGCCATAGTCGGTGAAAAATGTGTTATGGACATTGCAGAATGTGTAATGCAATCTGGAATTTTTCAATAGCTTTGTTTGATATCTGTCAAGCAGAATGGACTCAGATTTTATTCTGGTCTAAAGACTGAAATATAACCTTTTCTGTGAGAAAAATGATACTGGATATATCCTGGAACAAATGATGCTATTGAGGAACCTTTGAAAATAAAGGAATGACATTATTCACATACTACTGTTTAAAACCTTTTCTGTATCCCAAGATAGTGAGATCATGCTCAGGACCTTTACACCTACAATGTTTTTACAGCTTCCTTTAACAGCTTTATACTTTTCCTATTTTTACCTTTTCCTACACTCTACTGGTTTTTATACACCAAGTAGTTGTTGTTTTTCTGTTGACACCTGAAGCTGCTCTTATGAAGCACTTACTAAAAACTATTTGTATTTTAAGAGATTTAAGATTATTCTTTAATTAATTATTTATTAATGAATTAGTGTATTTATTAATTCTTTATTTATTTATTTATTTTTTAATACTTTACAAATGAATATAAATATATTTAAATGTCAGACAGGTAACAGGGACACATTTAACTGTCCACCAGTTAACAGGGACACATTTAACTGTCCACCAGTTAACAGGGACACATTTAACTATCAGACAGGTAACAGGGACACATTTAACTATCAGACAGGTAACAGGGACACATTTAACCGTCCAACAGGTAACAGGGACACATTTAACTATCAGACAGGTAACAGGGACACATTTAACCATCAGACAGGTAACAGGGACACATTTAACTATCAGACAGGTAACAGGGACACATTTAACTATCAGAGAGGTAACAGGGACACATTTAACTATCAGACAGGTAACAGGGACACATTTAAATGTCAGACAGGTAACAGGGACACATTTAACTATCAGACAGGTAACAGGGACACATTTAACTATCAGACAGGTAACAGGGACACATTTAAATGTCAGACAGGTAACAGGGACACATTTAACTATCAGACAGGTAACAGGGACACATTTAACTATCAGAGAGGTAACAGGGACACATTTAACTATCAGACAGGTAACAGGGACACATTTAACTATCAGACAGGTAACAGGGACACATTTAAATGTCAGACAGGTAACAGGGACACATTTAACTATCAGACAGGTAACAGGGACACATTTAACCGTCCGACAGGTAACAGGGACACATTTAACTGACAGGTAACAGGGACACATTTAACTATCACACAGGTAACAGGGACACATTTAACTGACAGGTAACAGGGACACATTTAACTGACAGGTAACAGGGACACATTTAACTATCACACAGGTAACAGGGACACATTTAACTATCAGACAGGTAACAGGGACACATTTAACTATCAGACAGGTAACAGGGACACATTTAAATGTCAGACAGGTAACAGGGACACATTTAACTATCAGACAGGTAACAGGGACACATTTAACCGTCCGACAGGTAACAGGGACACATTTAACTGACAGGTAACAGGGACACATTTAACTATCACACAGGTAACAGGGACACATTTAACTGACAGGTAACAGGGACACATTTAACTGTCAGACGGATAACAGGGACACATTTAACTATCAGACAGGTAACAGGGACACATTTGACTATCAGACAGGTAACAGGGACACATTTAACTATCAGACAGGTAACAGGGACACATTTAACTATCAGACAGGTAACAGGGACACATTTAACTATCAGACAGGTAACAGGGACACATTTAACTGTCAGACGGATAACAGGGACACATTTAACTGTCAGACAGGTAACAGGGACACATTTAACTGTCAGACAGGTAACAGACAACTATGGTTATCTGACAACCAAACTTAAACAGTCGACAGTTTTATGTTTTGCGTGGCTGATGAGGGCATTGTTGTCTCATTAACAGATTGATATGATCTCTTAGGAAATCTTGCAAGATGGTTCACATGATATCCTACGAAATAAAGGTCTCTGTTGTTGGCATGTGTTGGTAGCTGCTTCAAACATGTTGGTAACATTGTCACATTTTAATAATTAAGTTAAAAATAGGGTTAGTCTGTGAAAATGATTGAACAGACTCAGGGCCCTTTACTGCATGTCCTCCCCTCTGTCTCTATCCAATAAAGCAATCAAATAAAAAAATACTGCCCCTGAATATTATAACAGACTAATAGCCGGCCCTGCTGACTTTTAGATTTCCAAGGCTGTAGCAGACTTACATGCCTCTTCTATTGTATTAATAAATATATCTGGTCTGGACACTTTGTGCAATCCTCAGGTGTTACACATATATATGAAAATGAAAAACAGACATGTTTTCAGGGATTCCATTAATTCAGGTCACCAAGGTTGAATACTCTTATAGCTGGAGTGCAGTGGACAGGCTGCATGGTGTATTCATTTATTTAGGATTGATTTAAAGTCTACAGTTCCATCTCATGGTTGAAGGGGTAACTGCACCCAAATACAACAGCTCCTACACCACCTGATATCTGCTACTGGTATGTAGACGTCACATTGACCAAACTACACCTCTTCAATATCAACAGCAATAATTAATTAATCCAGCACATTAATGACAATAACCCACACATCATCACACATGGATAAGATTAGTCTCCTTGAATTTACAAGCGTCTCCTTCCAGTGATATTCAATTTATGCAATTCAAAGCCTGTTTAAGGACCACAGTATGGAGAAATGTTCACATACAGTAGATGGACATATTTTAATGCAGGAGAAAAACTATGTGCCTTTTTGCCGTAAACTGCGTGTTATCAACATTCAATAAGCGTGTCCTGAATGTCAGGAGGAGACTTGTTGTTACCAATAGAGACCGTTTTCATTCAAAGATCTTCAGATCAGAAGCTTTGAAAACCGCCAAATGCTGATGTTTGTAATTCATCTCCCACAAATTTTAATATTTTTTTTTTGCATTTTATATGCATCAAATTGTATTCCTTTATTTTAACTTGCAATATTTTTTTCTTTAAGGAAGTGCAGTGGAGATTCAGGATTCCTTAACTGTGTGTGTGTGTTTGTTTTTTGGGGTTTTTTTTTCTCCAGATCTTTATTTCAAAAGAATTACGTATGAAAAAAGTTGACAAAGATGAAAACTAAGGACATTTTCACTATAATTTTAGTTAGTTTTGTAACCACACAATACAGTTTCAGTTAGTTATCGTTTTTTTAAAAACTTGTTTTTATTTTTATTTCAGCTAACGAAAATGTTTTTTCAATTCTAGATTTTGTTATTTCGTTAGTTTTCGTTAACTATAATAACCTTGGTTCTTATGGGTTCAAGTCCCCTCCTATGACAATAGTAGAATCTTTGTATTTTTCCTTTAAGACGTCCAACTTCAAAGATAATTCACAAAACATGTCCTTTGCTTGAGATGTTCTGTTTGGTCCATAAACATTACAAATAATAAACAATGACTTGTCACTGTATGTGTGTGTTGTGACCTCACATATTGGCTCCATAGCAGAACCCATCCAGGTTCTTGCACAGACCATCAGACCTGAGCTTGATCATATGTGGTAGATCTTGATTTAACCCTCCAGCCTTCTGGTGTGGTGATGAAGTGCATTGGGCAGTGAGTGATGTGTGTGTGTGTGTGTGTGTGTGTGTGTGTGTGTGTGTGTGTGTGTGTGTGTGTGGAATTAAGCCCAAAGGATGTGAGATGATTTGATTGTTAGAATGAGTGCTGAGCAGGTCTCCAGCCCACATCACTCCTTACATTTGGCTGTGACTGACTCTCCCAGCAGATTATGATGTCATGGCAGAATGGGAATAGACTCAGCGGTTCATCTGGAGCCATAGGGATCACCGTCAGGATTAAGAGCATGGAGGTAATGGTCTGCAGCCAGTGAATGCTCAGGAGCAGTCGAGTCCTTACAGTCCTGCTGGCTTCTCCCTGCTGGACCTCACAGGGAATGAAATTGTGGATTTTTGCTGTGTGACGATGAAGACTGACACTAATATACGAGGAGACATCTGAGGCTTGTTTCCCTCCTTTGGTGAGTAGAATCATCTGTTCCACACTGTAAAAAATGTTTAAAAAACTGTCAAATTGCATCAGAAATAGGTCGTAAAATTAAATATTGTAAATCACCGTAGTAGATACTTTTAATTACTGTAAATCAAAGAATAGTATAAAACTTTAAATTCTACCGCCATAAACTGTAGAAAACACACAGTTGTGCTGTAAAAATATAAAAGTTTCATGTAAAGTTAATGGAGAAATACCACAATGAAACAATTATCCTAAAAGTAATGGGATTATTCTGTATAAATTACAGTTTTTGCTGATATTTACATTTACATACGCTCACTGTATTTCTTACGGTGAAGTTCTGGCAACCACAGCTGCCGGTATTTCACCGTAAATTAAACAGATTTTTTTTTTACAGTGTACAGCTGCTGTTTCTAGCTACTTTGAGCTTGGTGTTGAGGTAAACTCTTTCTTCAATATGTTTCCTAACATGACTCTCTAGACGCCTCATAAGCAGCAGTAGAAGTAGCACGATGAAGGTGAAGTGGAACATGCTGGGCATGGTTGTCTTCTTCCTGCTGTCTGTGGTGATGACCTGCTGCTTCATATGGCAGTACAGGATGCCAAAGCTCAAGACAGGTAAAGTTCAGCAGGTTTACATCACATTTACTCCCTCAGAATACTCACACATATATATTTTTAAGACAAGCAGTGTAAGTTTCCAACCTGAAACTACTTCTGGACCTGGACCTTCCTCAGCCTCTTTGGTGGAATAGCTTGTTTGCAGGAGCTGCAGCAGGATTACACAAAGCTGGAGATAGGAGCAGCAGGATTAGCCGCCACGTTAAAGCAGATTTTGAGTCGTGCTGAGACAGGAGAAGGAGCAGGGTTGGATGTTTCTGGATAAAAAGACAACAGATACAGCTTCAGCTGCTTCTGTGTTGCATGTGATATAATAACATGCTGAGCCTGATAGGATCAATAAGTCACATCATAAAAACAGCTCAGCGTTGTGGGAAAATTAAAGCAGACTAACATATTTACAACTCATAATAATGAACATTGCACAATATGATGGTTTTACAGCTAAAATATATCCCCTACTTCCATTTACCACAAATACTATAAATTATGTTTTTAGCACCTTCATTGTTATTGTGTTTGTACTTTCAGATCATTTGCAAACTGCAGAATGTTCCTCATGTAAGACTTTTGGATCATTTACTGCATTATTAATAATGTATTAGGTATCAGATGCCAGTGTGCTATCACTATTAACTAATCGTCAAACTAGACAGTTTTTCTTCCACTTTTAAATCATGCTAGTCATTTACTGTTACATGAAGTTAAAAAAAAGATATCTATTGAAGAACTCAGCCATTGAAAGTGTTTCAGTTGTCGGGACCAAAAACCAAACTCAACTCACTGTATTGAGTTTGAGACAGAAGTTACAGAGACAATTTTATATATATAATTATTTTCTTATTTCATAATTTTGGAGAACAACCCCTATAAAAACATGTTTCTCTGTGTATTAGGTGAATATGCGTCATGCTCGTATTATTTGTGTCAGTTTATTTTACATTTTTGTTGAGTCAAGGATAACCAGAGAAAGATGCTCTGAGGTTAGAAAGATCTATTCCAACAGCAGCAAGTCAAATAAAACACAGACACATCATCAATAAAACATGTCCATCAGATGTTGCAGAGGATAAAAAGATCACAGCAGCAGCAGCAGTTATTGGAAGCTATGATTTGTTCCTCTAATGTAGGCTAAACAGGTCCTGGAACAAGCAACTGAGTCTAGAAAAAATGCCAAAAGGTTTAATTAGTACATATTTGATACATTTCTGCAAAAAAAAAATCAAGATCAAAAAGCTATCTGCAGTCAGAGCTGGGAGCTGCCAGCAGTCTCACTGTGCCTGTACAGTTAAAGTGAATCTCTACAGCAGTGACAGATAGAGGCTCTTATAGTGCTTCTAGTCTTCTGCTGCCACTCAAAGCACTTTATACTACAGACGAGCTCATTCACCGTTCATGCTGGCTGAGGCCTAAATGCTCTAAATCAGGGGTGTCTAACTCAAATACACAATGGGCCAAAATTTAAAACTTGAATAAAATCGCGGGCCAACATTGAACAAATAAACCTTTTAATATATACCAAACATGTTTTGCTTTAACATTTAATATGGAACCAGCAACGCTTATAAACATACAATATATAACTAAATAGTGCAGACATGCAAAATCAAATTTCAAATAAAAACACATCAATGTCATTCATTTATTAAATAAAAATCGTATGCCTCTTTTCTATTTGATCTGATTTAAATATCAAAATAAACTTTTTCAACAGGTTAATAAATTCTGCCTTTCTTTTCTCCATTTTTGGGAAGGGGTAGCTGGGAGACAGCTCTAGCTTGAGGTTGCTATGACGACTGTCACAGAGGAGCGTTTCTGGGTCCTGTCCTGATTGACGCGCCAAAACAACAGCAGGGCATTGTGGGATTTGTAGTATTAGCTGTAAATGCGCCGTATAATACCGGTGGGTCAGCTTTTATAGTACAATAATAATATAATAATTTGGTATTGCCTCGCGGGCCAAATAAAATTACACTGCGGGCCAATTTTGACCCGCGGGCCAGAGTTTGACACCCCTGGTCTAAATGGTGTAAATGGTGTAAATGGTGTAAATGGTCTAAATGGTGTAAATGGTGTAAATGGTCTAAATGGTGTAAATGGTGTAAATGGTGTAAATGGCGTAAATGGTGTAAATGGTGTAAATGGTCTAAATGGTGTAAATGGTGTAAATGGTCTAAATGGTGTAAATGGCGTAAATGGTGTAAATGGTGTAAATGGTGTAAATGGTGTAAATGTTGCCTCCTGCCACCATCGATGGGAGCAATCAGGCTTCAGGATCTTGCCCAATACATGATGCTTCGACATGTTTAGGCTGCCACGGACCCTGTATTATGTCGACATTTTTGTGTATTTTATTCATGAATTTGAGAGAAATGTAGGAATTGTTACACTAAATAATGCAACAGATGCAATATGGATGCAATGTATTCACAGAAACGTTTCACCGGTGTTTCACACATGACAAGTGGACATTTTTCCACAGAAGTAGTTGTGGAGCGACAGGCAGCAGAGGAGATGTGCCCTCTGTTCCCCGACCCCGTGCCCCTCAAACACCCCATCACGTCTCTGAGGGTGGCCTTAGAAAGGGTAAATACCTCTCAGCTCATTCTTCTGGTTCATATTAACCTCCTGGGACCCTAACCCTAACCCTAACCCCTATTTAATTCTGCTTAACTATAACATGTTGTCCTCAGTAGTACACACTCTAGAAAAAGCACAATACATCAATCAGTGTAAAAACCAGATGGCAGCACCTTGCTGAAGTCAATTAACAGCTTTTACCCAGACAAAAGTGGACCAGGTACAAAATCTGATCAGATTTTATGGTTAAAACTTCTTTATTTGTGCTTAATAATGTTTGTAGTTTTATATTCTGTGCAAGTTTGACTATTTTTAGCAATAGCAACAAGCTACGATACTGCTAATCCGGAAGTACTCATTTGAGAACGAATAGACTTTTACTATCGTTCTTCCAAAGAGAGGGAGTAAATGTAAGGAAATAAAAGTTTTATACACTGGTGAATTAATTATGTTATACAGTAAAATTAACCGATTTGTTTTTTTTCAAAAACTACTTCCTGTTCAAAGACATTGCTTAGTTTTTGTACTTATCATGTCCTACAAATCCATAATATCAAATATCTAGGAGAAACTAACAATACATACCAAACAGAAGCTTGGCTCTCAGGAGGTTAAGATGTGTTATTCATATTAAGATGTGTTATTCATATTAAGATGTGTTCAGGGTCTGACTGAAGCTTCTCCAACAGATAGACGTACTGATGAGGTCGAGCCTTCACACCGACAGGCTGCCGGCCATATCAGCCATCGTGGTTCTGAACGACTCGGTTCTGTGGAACGGAAACTTTGGCAAGAAGAACATCAGTGACCCGTCCTCACCGGAACCTAACGAGTACACCGTGTACAGGTGAGATTCATATGAAATATTACAGCAAGAAAGGGAAGTGGTGATCTGTGTAAATGCCAAATAATTATTAATTAATATCCTCAGCGAGTCCATACTATTGAACAGGTGTCTCAATATACATATTGATATTGTGCCAATAAAACATATATTACTCTTGTCAATAACTCTATTAACCCTTTGATGCACAACATGGGTCAAAAATGACCCGCATTCATTCCCTTCATGTTATTTATTGCTGCTGTGTGTTTCTGTGCTCTATCTTTTGATATCAACTTATTTTATGATTGAATATTCCAAGTATTCTTTAAATATCTTGTTTTGATAACAACAGATCATTTTGCTTCTCATAATTTATGAAGAAAAAAAGTTTTTGTATTATTACATAGCTAACAACTTGGCTAAGTAGCTTGCTAAGCTAACTACTTAGCCAAGAAGTTAGCTTAACAAGCTACGTAGCTAAAAAAAAATGGATATGGCTCATTTTTCACCCATGTTGTGTATTAGAAGAGTAGTGACAGAAAAACGTATTTTATTTAAAAACGAATAAAGGAAAACATAAAAATGAAGATGTATGATGATCAAAAACAAACTAATTGAGGAAAACCTGAAATACTGAATGATGAATTATTGCAAAGATATAGAACATAAAAACTCTGTCTAGTTTCTTTCTGTTCTCACTTTATGTAGTTAGTTAGTGACATACAATAAACAAAGTTAAAGATTAATTTGACTGAAAGCATGATATAATAATAATAATAATAATAACTTCTGACACCTGACAGGCGTTCTCCATCTGAATAATAATCATTCAACAGGATGTAACCTGCAGTCTAATTCTTCTATTGGATTGCATTTGATCTGAGGCTTACAGTCAGAATCAGGATTAGTCCTACATTGTATTCAGTAATCTCCATATAGGAGCTGTGATCAATGATACTGAACCACTCAGTGAATGAGGTGCTTACATCTAATCTGTGTGAGGATGCTATGCATTATTAAACCAGAATACATTTATTTAATCAATAAACATAACCACTCGTTTCCCTCGTGTCAATCACTATAATTGCAGAATTGCGAGCCTCTCAAAGATTTTCCCCACACTGATGCTGTACAAGCTGTGGGAGGACGGCCTGGTGGGCTCTCTGGACGACCCTCTGGAGAAGTACGCCGATAACTTCACCATAAAGGACCCGCTGTGGAGGACTGGGGGCCCAGCAGGGTCCCCAGCCAGGACCCTCGGCAGCCGGGCCCCGGCCCTCACGCTGCGCAGGATGGCCAGCCAGCTCTCTGGTAACACAACATTTTAATGAATGAATGAATTTTATTTTAGGCAAGGGCAATTCGGACACAGGGCCATTCAAAGTGCTTTACAGGGGCAAGATTAAAATACATAAAACACATTAGAAGACATTTAAAAGCTAATTTAAAAAAAAGGAAAAAAAGTGAATGAATAAAACATTTAAGAGCGAATGAATAAAAATTACAGGTTAAAATGGAAACAGAAAAGTCTTCAGACTTGATTTAAAAGAGCTGAGAGTTGCAGCAGACCTCAAGTTCTCTGGGAGTTTGTTCCAGAGATTTGGTGCATAAAAACTAAACGCTGCTAGGACAGACAGTACAGAGCCATTAAACATTGCAACATGAAACATGAGACATGAGAAGATGGTTGAACAAACAGGCTTAGCAGAGTCGCTATATTTCACCCGGCTGTCCGTGAAGAGACCTGGGTAGGCAAGATGTTTTTGTAAGATTAAAATGTCTTGTTATATTATCAAAATAGCAATTTTTGCTAAATTTAAAATGCTTTTTTGATATTATAAAACAGCATTCAGTGGTTGGTTGGGCCAACCTTACCTTGATGGTAGCGCCGGTGCAACTGGCCACTTGTGTAACTGTAACCCCTTTAAATGACATCTCAGACAGATCTACGAGGCACTCGAAGGATGGTTGAGAGCAGGCGGCAACCTCCTGGTCGGAGCAGGGAGGCAAACCAGGAAGTGCCTTAAACTGCATTCTACCAAAAATTCAGGCAGGGGGTGCAAAGTGTGGCTGCAAAAACATTTCTGTCCATTCATTTCAATGCAAAATGACATACTATTACCTCAGAATTTTTTTTAGGACAACACTAAGGTCCCAATCACTACTAGAAAATCATCAAGACAATTTGATGTCAATAGTTCTAATAATGGCCCCATTTAGAAGAAAATAGAAGATAAAGCATCGTATGATTTGGGGCGGGGCTACCTTTGATTGACAGGTCACTGACAAGGCGAGCCGTCACCAGGAGAGAAGCAGAACAATGCGTATCCACGGCAACGTGTCAATAAAGTTATATATAACGTTATATAGATATAAAAGAGGACGTTTAGCGGTTTGGTCTCATAACTTTGACCCTTTCACTGTATTTTCACTTAATGACAGTTTATTTGAACGTTTTGTTCAGTAAATGTCTTGTTCAGTGTTTGGTTGGACTAACAGACACTCCAAGGAGTCGCTGCTCAGTTTTCTGAGGTCAGAAAGATACATTTTGTTTTTGTTTTTTTGGCAAAACTACCATCCCAGCTAATGCTCCAGCTAATGCTAACATGAATTATCAGCAGCTTCTCTCAGTCAGGTTGAGGTGTAGAGAGGCTGTAGTCAGTGATCAGATCCCTCTCCTCCTCCACAGTCCAGATATGGTCATGCTTCCTGTATCGGAAACAAGATGGAGACACAAGATGGTTGATTGTGATGTGCAGAAACATCCAATATTAGCAAAAAAATTGCTCTTCTTGAAGTGCCAAATTCATAACAAACCTGTTGCATTGTGTAAGTGAGGTTCCACTTCCTGTCATCACATTAAATCACAGGCAAGTAGTCCAGCAGCAGTGTAGACTAATGTAGTCCAGACTGTCCTAGTCATGCACCTCCTGTAAGGACACGTCCCTGCACCCACTACAACACCTCAGCTAACCCGGGCTCACGGTAAAAGTAAGAGAAGCTATCTTTACACTGAGCTGAGTCCAGATATAGCGCTAATCAGCTCTGTGCGCTCAGAATGAAAAGAAGGGATTAAAAGAGGGGGAGGCCCTGCTTAGAGTACAAGTCTATCTGCATCAGTAATTAGAGTTCATCCTGAGGGAAACATTAATGTTTGTACCAACATGCATGGCAAAACACTGTCATCATGGCCCTGCAGGAAACACCAGGGCATCTCCAGAGTCAGAAGTAAACCTTGTGAGGGAACCATAAATGTCCTGGATGAAAAATAAGAGGCTTAGCAAAGTTATTAACACACATCCTGTCTCAGGTATTTTAGTCATGACCAAATTCATCTAGCCCAGAAACAGACAAATCTTCTGTCCCATATTCAGACTGATCTCCAATCAGCTGACCAGTGCAACTCACTAAACCACTAAACCCAGCTCCAACTGTCAAACTAGGCAGCTGATCAAATATTCACAGGCATTGTGATTGTCACCCTCTATGGTACGCATTATAAAGAAAATGTTTGTGTTTTTTGTTTTAAAATAGACTAAATAAACATAATCTGAAGAAATTTTATATTTATTTATTTATTTTTTGTGGAAGTTTTTGGGGTTTGTTGTCCGTAGCCAACATTGTACCATAACGGTGCACAAGTGAAAAAGAAAGTTTTTTAAATTAATTTTAACATAATTTATTTAATAAACATGTGTACAAGATTCAGTAGCTTCAACAGGGTACAATACATAACATTTTAAATTTAAAAACATTATAAAAGGAACCTTTTAACCTGTTTCTTGTCTGAATGTTGCCTGTAGGAAACATTGAACCATTGAACCAACGACCCACTGAAATGAATGTCTTGAACAGTCTGAGTGTATGAAACTATCAAAAATTAAGGTTTACTCTCCTATCAGTAGGAATATATTTTTTCCAGATAGAAAATGGCCAGAAAATGACGTTTTGAGTGATTTGTGACAAATGAAAACATTGCTATTAGTTCCCTCTTCCAGTATCCAAGTATTCCAAGTATCACATCACTCAAAAACATGCATTCTAGAAATTTGACAGACCAAAAATGTGTATGTTGCCTGAGGTCACCGTACCATAGAGGGTTGAGATAAAGTGAGAGGGTTCAGACTAATACGATCGGTCAACGACTCTAAGGCTGAAAGGAATCAACTGAATCACTTGCATCACTAGAAAGTCTTAATGTGGATCAACCCAGTCCATTTATTGAGGAATATCATCCTTAGATTTAATCATACTGGTATAAAAAACAAGTGTTTGGCATATATAACCAAACAATATACTGGTGATATATTTACTCCATTAAAGTGTCATCCAAGTACAGACAGAAACTGCCCACATGTTAAATTGTAGCCACATGCTCTAAATCAGCTATTCTCAACCTTGGGGTCGGGACCCCAATTGGGGTCGCGAGATGATTTCTGGGGGTCGCCAAATCATTTTGGAAGTCTTTTTGGACACTCAATGTCTTTTTTTTGGTCATTTTGTGTTTTTTTTTTGTCATTTTGTGTCTTTTTTGGTCATTTTGTGTCTTTTTTTGATCATATTGTGGTCAATTTGTGTCTTTTTTGGTCATTTTGTTTCCTTTTTTTGTCATTTTGTGTCTTTTTTGTCATTTTGTTTCTTCTTTTGTGTCATTTTGTGTCTTTCTTTGGTCACCTGATATAAAAGCTGATAGTCAGGAATGATCAGCCTCACGTGTGACTGAAAACAAATGATGACATTCAGACTCACCTACTTTCTTTGACTTAAACATATCCATAATAAAAGTTACATACCAGATCATGACAAGAAAAATCTTTCTTATAAAAGAAGAAAGTTGATTGTCATATCTACAATACAGATTTATTTAGATGGTACATCAGAAAACCAGTTTTGCAATATAAAGCTGGCTATGAGCATAAGCTCCTTATTGCTGCATATATTGACAGGTTTGTTGCTTGCATGCTTTTCTAATACATACAGAATAATGGTCACGCTAAGTTCTTCCACAGACACAGTATCTGTGGCATAACTTCATGTTAGTCCACAGATTCACTTGTTTTTTATTTTATATTTCCACAGGGTTACCCAGAAGATTAAGGTCCACTAATCTCCTCTGGAGTGGAGACACAGAAGCAGCCCTTCATTTGTTAAAGGACGATGTCCTGGTGGCAGATCCCGGCAGCAAGTGAGCCTCTGTTTCCTTCTTGTGTTGACCTTTTTGTTAACATAGTCTAGACGGATTTCAGAATAAAGGCCTCCTATAAGAAGTGAGGAGCATTTATGGGTACAAGTCAGGAACCAGCCTACCTTACATATCTCAAGGGTGCTGAGTCCAAAAAAAATGGTTCCCAAGCAAAAGTTTGAGTTTTTGACCTTCTAATTTGTATCAAATGGCCACCAAATTGCCCATCTTGCTCAGTGATTGGACCATTTCCCCTTAGTTTTATTGTAAGTAGGCAATCAAAGATGAGGAAATTAAGTTTCTGGATCTATAGTCTAGAGTCAGAGCAAGGATATAGTGGAGGCTCAGTGTCTTTTTTATGCATATATATATGCAAATTACCAACTGTAACATTTAAAAGTGATATTGATTGAATATTTATGTCGGCCTCAAAAAACTGACACAAATAATGTTTAATTTCACCTTAAAAGTTGGTATTTTGCATATATATATAAATATACATACATAAAAAAGACACTGAGCCTCCACTATATCCTTGCTCTGACCCTAGACTATAGATCCAGAAACTTAATTTCCTCATCTTTGATTGCCTACTTACAAAAAAACTAAGGGGAAATGGTCCAATGACCAACGGCGGCCATTTTGATATGCAAATGAGAAGGTCAAAAACTCTAAATTTCGCTTGGGAACCATTTTTTTTTGGATTCAGCACCCTTGAAATAAGTAAAGTAGGCCGGTTCCTGACTTGTACCCATAAATGCTCCTCACTTTCACTTTTTGGACGATTCCGTCTAGACTAACAGTGGTGTCTTTAAACAATCTGTGTGTTTCTGTGGTCTGAGAGGAGAGAGGAAGGTGATATCTTGTTCTCACCACAGGGAGTTTATGAACATCTGTGACATTAACGTCTGTTTTCCCTCAGATGCCACTACAGCAATGTTGCTTTTTCCTTATTGGCCAACATTTTGGCCCAGAAGGTGACAGGCTCAGACTTTGAGAGTTGGGTATCTGAGAACATCCTGGAGCGGCTCAGCATGGAGGACACGGGTTTCAACATTAGTCCGGCCGTTCGGAGGCGGATGGCGGTGGGCGTGTACAGCAACGGCCAGCCGGCTCCGCTCTACGACCTGGGCTGGTACAGACCTGCAGGCCAGATGTACTCCACAGCAGCTGACATGGCCAAGCTCATGATGACTCTTCTGGGAGCGTACGGTGGGACCCTGCTCCGCCAGGACACCCTGAACACCATGCTGACCCCGGTGTTACGCTGCCACAGCGGCTACTTTGCCAACTCCACCGGGACGCCGTGGGAGGTCAACGAGCAGGACGGCTACGACGTGGTGAGGAAGGACGGAGACCTGGACGGGTACGCGGCCACCCTCTCCCTGGTGCCTCGACTCAAACTGGGCCTGGTGGTCCTGATGGCGGGGGTCCGGCCTACAGATCGGGACCTTGTGCGGCAGGCCTACAGCTATCTCATCCCTGCACTGAAGAGAGCGTTCAGGGAAGCTCAACGAACTCTCAGACCGCCGCCGAGCCCAGCTCCATATGTTGGCTTCTTCACCTACAGGAATATGACTTTCTATGAGATCAAGGTGGACTCAGATGGGGTTCTGGTCATGCAGCAGTTTGGACCACAGGTGGACGCGACTGTGCCGTCCAAATACCGAACTATCCGGCTGGATTACCTGCAGGACAGAGTGTTCCGGGTGGTGTTTGAGAGCCCGTACCCTTGCAAGCTGAAGGTGAACAGTGCTTCTGTCTCCCTGGAGGCACAAGACAGACAGCTCTTCAACTTTTACCTCTTCAACAAGAAAGGTGTTTCTCCAGGGTTTGATTCTCCAGGACTCAACACTTACAGGGTGACCAGGATAGCTGGCAGGCCGTACTTCACTGTATAAAGGAGCATTCAACTCAGGTAGAACTGATGCAGTAGCAAAAATATGGCAGTTTTCATATGACACTGTCCTGCTGCAGTGGACGTGATTCATTCAGTATTCTAATATTATTTATTTAATACTCTGTTTATAATATCAATTATATCATTTCGTTTTCCTTGAACTAGCACAAGCAAAGCAAAACTGGTGACATTAGACATGTTCGCTTACCACAATGTTGCAGTTTTCCTCTTTAACCTTTAAGTGCCTACAGTGTGACCCAGAAAGAGAAAGAAGTGGTCACGAAATGTCAAGTGGTCACGTTTTTTTAAGATTTAAGATTAAAATCCAGCAGAGAAGAATGGGAACATACTATGAGCAATAATGATGTTACAAGATAATATGCTGAATAAAATCATACGGTATAAAAAGTGTCAATGAATTGGTGTTTTTTAGTTTTTAACTGAACCTTTATTTAACCAACCACAAATAATTATTTACAATGGCAACGGAGGAAAAACAAAACAGCAGCTACAAGACAGCAAGAACTGGAAGCAGCAGACAGAATATTATACTATAATACTGGGAATATTAGTGGGAAACAGCTGCATGTAGCAAAGTCCTGAAGGCTTACTGGGAGGTCGGTTTGTCCAGTTTTTGTTTTTTTTGCAGATCATTTCGGTCTTTGGCCATTTGTTTTGATCATTTTCTTCAGAATATGGTGAGCAGAACACGTCTTGTAGGCAAAATATGTAGTCAAGTGATAAAGTGGGGGCTAAATCCTCTTTGATTTTTTAAAACTGTAGTTTCTAATTAGCCCTACTTAGAAAATTCAGATTGATTATTTAAAATAAAATTTGATGCAATTGTATTTATAACAAGGACTTTAATTTGGGGGGTGCAGTGGTTAGCAGGAGGGGTCCCCGTGTCCTCCAACAGTCCAAACACATGCAGCTGAGGCTAATTAGTGGTGCTAAATTGCCCGTAGGAGTGTATGACAGCGTGAATGGTTGTCTGTCTCTATGTGTCAGCCCTGTGATAGTCTAGCTGTCCTCCAGCCCCCCTGGAAGAGGGGTTACTGGTAATGGATAAATAAATGAATGCTAATTTGGACTTTTTTTTTTTTTTAGCCCATACTCATTACCAGATTGTTTACCATTAACTGACAATTTTGCAGCCAAGTCCCAGTTCACCTGTTGGGGGAAGATAGAGGCTGCAGGTTTGTACCGTACAGCCACGACTTGCACGCACTGTTGTCAACACATGCAGTCTAGAAATCCTCCACTCAGATCTCATCTCGCTGTGCCGACCTCCACCTGTCAGTGGATGACACATTTCAGCCTGGAGGCAGCAGGTGATGCTGGGGAAATCACATCTCATCAGGACCATCAGGACCATCAGGACCATGTGTTCCTGCACCAAACTGCAGCTCAGGAATGCCTTTCTGCATTACATTCAGGTGGGAGGTCCAACATGTGGCCCTCTGGATTCACCATCTGCCAGGACAGAAACTGGACATTCATAGAAAAGGAAACAGCAACCAGCAGACAGACACAAATATAGCTAGTGGACATAGTGTTTAGCTGCTTCAGATCGGGGTAAATGTTGGTAGACACCAGAGACAGAGCTAACAGGAAAGTGAATATTTGACTGACAAAACATGCCTTTAAATGAATCCGAATGTTGCTCTGTGTCTGCTGGACGTTACCATAGCAACAATATAATGTGCTGATATGCCAGATATATCGGTTGCCCGTAAGTGACCAAAAAGCAATTGTTAATGTAACTTTCAAACCAATTACCCTTTCATTCAAGTTTGTTTTAAAAAGTCCAAGATAGTCGCTGTAGTAAGATCAAGAAAAATGACACCTTCATTTAATGATAATGCATAATAAAATATAGCTAGAACATTTCTAAAGAAATGTTGATTGTGCTTGACTCTCAGCCATACATTATTTACTCTGCCGAGTAGTTTACAGTTTATTATCTCTACCATTGCTGAGGTATGTGACAGATCAAGGCTTTGGTAACCAAGCAACCAGGGCCACGTGGCAGCCACCAATCAGAGCAGAGCAATCAACTGCATTTGATGCCACTGAGCAAGAGAGAAAAACAGCTAAAATTCCCCTCGAACAGAAAGCATTTTTGGCCAAACGGTAGCTCCCATCATTGAACCGACTTCACTTTGAGCATCCTGAGTTCTTCCTGAACGTCTACATATGTGTTTTGTGAAGAAAAATGAGGAAATTGTTTTTAGAGAGATCAGTAGAAACTGGGACCTCTGCTTTCCTCCAGAAATTTTCCCGCCTTTTTATCATGGCGGTCTATGAGGCTGTTGGTGGTGTTGGTGGATCATCTGTGTGTCCTACGTCCAAACTAGAACTCTGACAGCTTTACCACACCAATGTGAGCGAGAAGACGAATTTTCCTTTGTTTCTATGTATAAATTATTTCTGTGGCATTTGCGGCCTCAAGCACAGTTTTTGACAAATTCTTCTATCCCTCTACACCCTAGCTATGATGTCATCCACTCTAGCCTCTCCATAGGGTTACATTGGGGGGATTTTTTGGCGTGTTTTTGCCAAATAATTTGAAAACCGTTTTCCGAAACCCTTAGAAAAGTCTGAGCACACTCAATGTCGATTTGATACCTTTTTAGTGTTTGTGCGACCAAAACTCTGGGAGGAGTGGTCGACCGAAAAAAAACATGGAAGAAACAGAAGAAGAAGAAGAAGCGCTGTGGGGAGTATATGGTGGCACACTAAATGATTGCGGACTCTGAGGTTGAAACTTGGCTTGACAAAACTGTCAAATGTGTGACAATAATCTCAAACATCCACTTCTAGCTTTCAACTGTTTCGAATGGTTTATCAGCTTTTGAGTGTCATTAGAGAATATGCCTTTCCCAAAGTATACAATGTTATACAGTGTTATACAGAAACGCTTTGTTAACATGCTTTTCTACCTGGCTGATATCTGTGCACAGAGCTGTTCCCATGTACAAAAAAAGAAGCCTAATCTTGTGTAACTTCCTTATCAAGAGGGAGTGAAAGAAGTATTAGCTGTTAATGACGTGAAGCCAGTTTATCATGTGTACACTGCAGAGCTCCGAACACTGATAATCAGCAACATAAATATAAAAACAATAAATACCCATCATATTTCTTTTCATTTTTCAACACTATGTGACAACAGTGCAGCTTTTATGGCATCATAAACAGTTCCTGTTTATCATTAACTAGCCTTCAGGCCTCACCCACTGTCTGTGTACAGTATAAATACAGTGAAGCAACACTGTGTAGAGAGCAGAGCTGAGAGACAGCAACAAGTTCATTATCCATCCCAGAAGACAGCAAGATGAAGATGAAGACCACCATCTGTGTGTCCCTTCTCCTCGTAGCTCTGAGCCGGCCCTCCAGCGCTGTGACCGTCAAGGTAAACATCCAAACTAACCTGTAGGAATATTCTCGTAGGTTTCCTGTGATTTTGTTTGTTGAATTCTGACATGAGAAATACAGCAGCAGCAGTGATACCCTAGCTACCAAATCATAATAATCATATTTATATTATTATCATTATTGAGGACCTTATTTTGCAAATATTTTCCTGACCTTCATTTTATGACATTGTTACTGTATGCTTTAGGTTTATTTGCACGGTTAGATTACATAAAATGACAAAGATAACATAAAGTAAAGGGAGAGGCAGAAAACCAGATGGGATTATTTAAAGCCTCCACCTAAAATGTCATAGTTATAAGAAAGTAGTAAATAATAATGAATGGATGATAATAGAAAAAACATATGAAAAACATCAACAACAAGTTATAATGAATATAACAAAAATAATATCAAAACAAAACATGATATCAAAGTATGTGAATTAGAATGTTAAAACAGCAGTTAAATGGGTTTTTAGATATCTTTTACAAATTTTGAGTTCATTGCCAGATGGGAAAAGGTATTCCATCATTTAAAATTGAACAATAAATTGACCTCTGCATGTAAGAAATCTTGGAGGATGAAGATCTAAAGATCGACACGTTGGATTAGAGTGAACATGAGAATTCAATTTAAAATAACTCTTAAAGTACTTTAGAAAGTTTTCATGATCTGAATATACCTTAAAAATAAAAACACATATTTGAGAGATATTGATGTCATGAACAGAAAGTATGTGGAGTTTCTGAAAAAGAGGAACAGATGATCATGTGACTCAGATCGGGTTGCCATCCCAACAAAACGCTTCTGAACAACCAAAATTATGTGGAGTGTACACTGAAAAAAAAAGAAAAGTTGGGTGAACTCAAAATTTCAAGGCAACAAACTACAATAAAATTTTAAGTTGGACAATTAAACTAAATATTTTAAGTTTTGTTTTTGCATTTGCTCAACTCTGAATTCAGATTTTTGTCAACTCAACTGTAAGTTGTACTAATTTATAATTTACATTATGTTATGATCCGGCTCACAGACCACACAAAACTAAGGAAGCATATAGGGATTAAATGGAAAAGTATAATTTATTTTAACAAAATGAATCCAAAAGGAAACAACATAACCAAATCTTTACTAAACTAAACCAAAGGAGCTGACAGAAAACATACTACTCGGTCAACTTAATATAATGGAAAACTAAACACAGAGAACTCAAACAAAGGTGATCAGCTCCTCCATGATGCCAAGGGAAAAATAAGAGACCAAACCCCTCAGGAGGGCGGGTTTTAAAGGCGTGGAGACAGTGGCCAGCTGCCTCCAATCGGATCCAATCCAGCACCCTGAAACAACAGACAAACAAACAAACACACACACACACCCACACCCGGGTGGGGCCTGGGGCCGTCACACCCCCCCCCCCCCCCATAAAGACAGGGTCCCAACCCTGGCCTGCTACAACCTGTAAACAACAATTTGCACAACTACATCATTTTTTACTAATAATCTTTACCCATACCAATGCATATATTTGAAATAACAATCACAAAAATTACATTCTTCCAAAATACAGATTCACCTTAACAGTTTTTCACTTGTCCACTATCATGTAGTTTCTATCCCATCTCAGCTACTGGTACCTTGAAGCAAATTTAAGAGAAAGACAGAAACATTCATAATGAAGACATGAAACTACTGGCATGGGGCTCTCGACAGGGCATCTGCCACTATGTTATCCTTTCCTTTAATGTGTTTTATCTCTAACGAATGCGACTGCAGAAACAGAGACCATCTTATCAGCCTTTGATTTGGACAGCGAAGTGAATTCAAGAATGTTAACGGATTGTGATCTGTATAAACCACCACCGGCCCTGAACCCACATAGACTTCAAATTGCTGTAATGACCAAATCAAAGCTAACGCTTCTTTTTCGACAACGGAATAGTTTAATTGATGTTTATTAAACTTCCTGGAGAAAAAGCTTACGGGTCTATCAACACCAAAATCATCCACCTGCAGCAATACCCCACCTGCGCCCACATTACTAGCATCAACCTGGATCTTAAAGGCTTTCTGCATGCAAGGGGCAGCCAGGACCGGAGCATCACAGAGGATCGTCTTAACATTTTCAAAAGCCTTTTGACATGAAGGAGACCAGATGTATTTTACATTTATTTTCAGCAAATCTGTCAAGGGTGCAACTACAGTGGAAAAATGTCTACAGAAGCCCCGGTAGAATCCAACCAAACCCAGAAATCTCATCAGTTCTTTTTTTGTAGCGGGTGGCGGATACTGTTCGATTGCCTGCACTTTCGCCTGCAGGGGACGCACTTCTCCATGCCCAACCTGCCGACCCAGGTACGTCACTGTCGCCCGAGCGAACTCACACTTCGCCAAGTTAACAGTTAAACATGCCTCAGCCAGACGGTCGAACAAGAGTTTCACACGCTTCAGGTGGTCAGACCAAGTATCGGAATAAACAACGACGTCATCTAAATATATTGCACAGCCATCCAAATTACCAACAACTCGGTTCATCAAACGTTGGAAAGTTGCCGGCGCATTGCACAAACCAAAAGGCATTACAGAATACGAGTACAGTCCACTTGCCGTAATAAACGCTGCTATCTCTCGTGCTCTTTGAGACAAAGGAACCTGCCAATAACCTTTCAATAGGTCAAATTTACTGATGAACTTGGCAGCACCAACCTGGTCAATACAATCATCCATGCGCGGCAACGGATAGGAATCGGGCTTCGTAACGCTGTTTACTTTTCTGAAATCAGAACAAAACCGAGGAGTGTTGTCGGATTTTGACACAAGCAAGCATGGTGATGCCCAGCTAGATGATGATGGTTCAGCGATGCCATTTTTCAACATGTACTCTACCTCAGTGTCCAAGAACTTACGCCTCTCTGGGCTGACACGGTAAAAACGCTGTTTTATTGGCTTCGCGTCACCCACATCAATGTCATGTTCCAGCAAGTGAGTTCGAGACACCACATCCCCAAACAAACTCGGATACCTACGAATCAGATCTACTAAGTCAGTGCGCCGTGACTCGGATAAATGACCAACAACACCATCCAAATTAGCCAGGACCTCAGAATTTTTCAGCCTACCTGTTAACAACGCCGAATCATGATTTGGCAAACCATCCTCACACAATGCTTCACTGCACGTTGGGAGTGTGTTACTAACACACACTGGATGCACAACATCCAACGGCACACTTTGCTGCTGAGACGCACGGGAATGATATGGCTTTAACAAATTTATGTGACAGAGTTGGTGATGCTTTCGACGGTCAGGAGTGGCAATGAGGTAATTTTGTTCTGAGAGTTGTTTCACTACAGTGTATGGACCCATGAACTTAGCCTGGAACGGTGAAGTAACAATAGGCAACAAAGCCAACACCTGGTCACCAGGGATGAAAACACGCCGCTCAGCCCGTCGATCATACAGACGTTTCATTTTGGCTTGTGCTGAAGTCAGTTTTTCTCTTGCCTCGGACCAAAACTTCCACCAGGACGCCCAGAGAACTGCAGCCCACCAACAAGGTCATTCCCCCTGCCAGCGCCAAACGCAGTACGCGGATTTCCACCGACGTTGTGGGTCAACAAATAATCATCCGCTAACGCAGCAACCTCTGCAGCCGTTTTCACTTTCTGTTCACTTAAGTACATTGCAACTCGTTCCGGAACCGAATTTTTAAACTGTTCAAGCACCATCAAGTTACACAAACCATCAAAGTCTTTTACCTCAGCTGCTGAACACCAGCGGTTGAAGTGAGTTAACAAATCACGGGCAAACTCTAAGCATGATTTGTCCCCCCTTTTCCAGCTCCTAAATCGCTGTCGATAAGCCTCGGGGACCATTTCATAAGTTTTCAAAACTGCCGTTTTAACCTTCACATAATTACCGCTATCCTCTGTTGTCAACGAGGAAAAAGCCTCCTGCGCGCCTCCCGTTAATACGCACTGCAGCAAGACCGTGCGGTCCGCATCATCCCAGCCTCGTGCATCTGCAACTCGCTCAAACAACGTGAAAAAAATTTCAACCTCCCTCTCATTAAATCTCGGTACCAACCGTAAACTACTCACAATGTCCCGCGAGTGATCACCAATCCGAGTCGACTCATTCATTGACACATCAGACAATTTTCCCTCCTTAAGCAGATTCAACTTCATAGCTTCCAAATCGAGTTTAGCTTTTTCTGTTTGCTGCCGTATTTGTTCCACAGCCACCGCTTTATCAAACTCTGCTCTCTGTCGCAATTTTTCCAATTTCCAACTCTTTTCCCATCTCTAGTTGCATCCGCAATCTCAGCAATTCCTTCTGCTGCTCAAAACTCAAGGCCAGCTCAGGGCCAGGCTCCGCGAGTGCGCCCTGCAACCCATCCGCCCCAGCCAGATTAGTTACAACCGGTGATTCCTGCAATGGTTTAAGAACATTTAACTCATACAAATTTGCCTTAATAATAGCCCGAACATTATCTTTTAATCTTTTGTCACCTACCGATATTACAAAATGCTCTGCTATTTTCAACAGCTGATCTCTGTTACATTGATCCAATAACGCCTCCGACGGAGCGCGCACAAAATCTTCCACTGATGCCATGATTTAACCACACCAGACAGTCTCCGGTAACAACAAAAAAGCACAACACTGACCCCACTCATGCGCAACCGAGGGCTACAAACCTCATAAAGTCGAGCGTCCCCTCTAACTGCCTAACCCGATCTACCTAACTCAACCCTAGTCTTCAGGGGGTACTCACGGCGGGTATTTACGCACTAAAAACCAGTAGTGTGGACAAAGGCGACCAGCACGCTGGCAACCCCGCCAACACTACGGACGTGCTCCCGAGACAACCGCTCCAACCACTTTCACCCCACACTACATGTACTGCACACGAATCCCAAAGAGGAACCACGCTATGCCTACAGGGGAGTCATCTCAACAAGTGCATTATGCGCATAAAAACGGTCAGTGCTCACTTCTCCCTGTCCCGCGACTGTCTCACAAAATCGACAAAGGCAAAATCTGCACTACATCCTTTAATTCCCTGGACTACATAACCAAGAAAAATACTTAACCCCATTCCAAATCCCAACATAAGCTTCCTAAACTGGACGCTAGAAAGGGAATCCCAAGGATGACGTCACTCCCTGGGGAAACCCATCAGTCCCGCCACTTCCCTGCCGGCACAAAGGAAACGCGTGAACTCCCAACAAAGCGCCACTACAAACAAACAACAACCACAAAAAACATATATCACCATAACCAAACAATTAACACCACTTACAACCTATTCTCTTTTCAGACGAGCCCCCAATTTGTTATGATCCGGCTCACAGACCACACAAAACTAAGGAAGCATATAGGGATTAAATGGAAAAGTATAATTTATTTTAACAAAATGAATCCAAAAGGAAACAACATAACCAAATCTTTACTAAACTAAAGCAAAGGAGCTGACAGAAAACATACTACTCGGTCAACTTAATATAATGGAAAACTAAACACAGAGAACTCAAACAAAGGTGATCAGCTCCTCCATGATGCCAAGGGAAAAATAACAGACCAAACCCCTCAGGAGGGCGGGTTTTAAAGGCGTGGAGACAGTGGCCAGCTGCCTCCAATCGGATCCAATCCAGCACCCTGAAACAACAGACAAACAAACAAACACACACACACACCCACACCCGGGTGGGGCCTGGGGCCGTCACAATTATAAGTTATAATAACTTTTAATCCTTACTTCTGCTAACTTCTGCAATGTGCTGAAGTGGCACGATTGTAACACCGCTATGAAATGTCAGCTAATGTTGCGACCACAATTTTGAGTTAGCATTGATACGCTAATGGCTACTCTTGTAGCTGTAACAAACAGCGCCGCTAGCGTCAGTTAGCCGCTAGCGTCAGTTAGCCGCTAAGCTGTTAGCCGTTGTTGTGAAGCCCAACTTAAAGATATAAGTAACAACAACTCACCAACTTGTTTTTGAGCAGACAACTGGCTTCCTTTGTTGTGCTAACTTACATTATTGCCCTAAATGTCAATAATTTATATTTCCAAGTTTTACCAAATTAAAACACTGTTTTAGGAAAAAAAATACAAGTTGGCTTTTTTGCAGTGTAGTAGGAACTGCTTTGCAGTTGAAATAAGTTAAATATCTCCCTCAGGTAGAAGTGCTGTAGGATGTTTATAAGTATTAGGAAATGTTCAGAGACTCTGTAAACTTTATCTTGTAGTCATGTACGAGTTAAAAGAATACTTCAAAAATCTATATTTGGTCTCTTCAGCTAACAGCTTGTCATGTATTGCAGGAAGGAGAGTTCCAGTTCTCCCTGGAGGCGGTGAAGGCTCTGGGGGCTGTGATGGCTGCAGATGATCCAGCAGCAGAGCAGAACCTCCTCCTGGTGGAGGCCAAAGCTGCAGCAGTGTGTTCTCACCCAGCGCTGCCCGAAGACTTCAGACCTCTGTGTCTGAGGAGAGATGCTGGAGCATCTCTGGCCAGGCTGGGTAAAGTAGATTAACATCATTTTGGGACGCTCTGATTTCCAGTGGCAGAAAGTAGCATTTACTCAAATACTGCACAGAAGTATAATTTCCGCCTATTTACCTTTTCTGCTCCTTAACATTTGTACTCCACTACATGTATTACATTCTACCTTTGTCTGACAGCTTTCTTTACATTTAGAATCTTTCTGATAAACTGAAGAATGAGGTGTTTCTTTGAAAAGAGAACATCTTCCTTCCTCTTAAGCTAAATAAATGCTTTAAAAACCACCTTGGAGCAGCTGGAAAAGTCTTGGACACAAAGCTGAAACTTTTATTTTTTAGAGATACAAACATATCTTATAGAATATGATGCATTGCTCTGGATTAAACTACCCTACAGGATATAAAAGAGATTAAATGAGCACAAACATAAACATCTACAGCAGTAAAATGTATCATACTCAATAGTGCAGCTCTAGAATTCATTTAAAAACACCTGTAGAATAGTAAAACAGGACACTTTTTACTGCACAATGAGTACTTCTACTTTTGATACTTTTAACTTATGATACTTAACAAAGTTTTAATAGAGGACCATTACTTATACAGTAATGTATATATATATATATATATATATATATATATATATATATATATATATATATATATATATATATGAATTTAACCATAAAACCAAAGCAGACTAGATAATAGCAGAATAAATAATAACATTACTTTATAATAATAAGTGTAAAATATGCAAATCTTTGAATAGAGTTGTTAACAGTTTTTAAATACACTGATAACAAAATCAATTTGAAAATGTTTATTCACTGAAAATAAAATATAAAAGCTGAAAGAAGACAACAACATTGTAGTTACTGCACTTAGGTTTTGCTTTACTATTAGAATCTTTTTCAGCAAAATCAGTGTGCAGTAACTTCATTTTGGGGTCAAAGGTCAAATAAATCATCTTGCTTTTTGAGCGTAAAAAATACATCATCACTACATGCAGAAATAAATGTCATATCACTGACCTACCTATAACACATTTGGCTGGCCAGTTAAAACATATTAAAAACATTTAAAGCAGTTTTACCCTTTGCGTAGTTACTGCAGTTTGTAGAGCAGTTCATTTATAAAAAAGTGTGGGAGCTTGACCAACATGCATTTCTAACATCTACTTAATACAATAAATATGAAGTTCAATGGAAAATATGAACTATTTTTTGGGAATTGGGGAAGTCTCAAAGGCATCTTATGGTGTGTCACAACAACAACCACAGTTGAAACAGTTAAAACAGCTGAAACAGTTGAAACAGCTGAAACAGCTGAAACAGTTGAAACAGTTGAAACAGTTGAAACAGTTAAAACAGTTAAAACAGTTGAAACAGTTGAAACAGTTAAAACAGTTAAAACAGTTAAAACAGTTGAAACAGTTGAAACAGTTAAAACAGTTAAAACAGTTGAAACAGTTGAAACAGTTAAAACAGTTGAAACAGTTGAAACAGTTGAAACAGTTGAAACAGTTAAAACAGTTAAAACAGTTGAAACAGTTGAAACAGTTGAAACAGTTGAAACAGTTAAAACAGTTAAAACAGTTAAAACAGTTGAAACAGTTGAAACAGTTGAAACAGTTGAAACAGCTGAAACAGTTGAAACAGTTGAAACAGTTGAAACAGTTAAAACAGTTGAAACAGTGGTTGTGCGACTGAGTCACAACAGTAAATCGAGCGTCGTTCATAAGGACACAGCTGTCATTCAGTCTGTCTGTGTAGATGTTCATGCACATATTCATGCTCCCAACTGGATCTATTTTAATGTCGTTCATGTCTCTTTCAGCGTTCGTGGCGATCCACGCTAGTGCCTGTGAGATCTGTGAGTCAGTCGCCTGCCCCGGCTGCTGAAAGGGAAACCTGCATCTTTCTCACAATATCTGACTTTTGAATGTATTAAAGTCCAAAATGAACAAGCAAGTAAACAGTGATGCAGACATAAACATTACAATCAATAAGCAACGTTGGACAGTGATTGTGACTTGTATTTAATTTGTGTATCACTATGAGCAGAACAAATAAAAAAACGATATGATACTTCTACAGTTTGTCTGGTGGAAAGCTTTTCAATTCAACAGAGCAGAACACATCTAGTTAAAGCTTTGAAATATTGTTTTATTGTTTGGAAAAAATACCAACATGCATATCAAAAAAGCAGAGTTGAGCTGCTTCGTGGTGAGGTTGAGTGCTAAAACAAACCTGGACGGGATCCTGATAGTCAGGTGTCTTAGCTAAATAAAGGGGACACGCCGGACAAAAGCACCACATTTTTTCCACATACTCTCTATCATTATAGGTTTAAATTTTTGGTAGGAGCCACTTCATCAAGATGGCGGATTGGAGATGGCAGCCATATAAAGTCTATGAGAAATGCTATATCTTCCAAGCCACTTAGAAGGTCAATCTGAGTGTCAAAATCTACATTTTCTGGGTCAAAGAATCATTTAAAGCTATTGAGAATATCACTAGATGATTATTTGATCAAATAGATATGTTACTTTTTACCCAGACTGGTAGGTCTGGTAAAGCTTTCATCTCATGTCAGATCTTGATCAACACATTATTTACAGTGAGTCATCTAGTGATATTCTCAGTGGCTTTAAATGATTCTTTGACAAAGAAAATGTAGATTTTGACACCAAGATTGACCTTCTAAGTGGCTTGGAAGACATACTGGTTCTCATAGACTTTATATGGCTGCCATCTCTGATCCGCAATCTTGATGAAGTGGCTCCTACCAAAAATTGAAACCTATAGAGATAGAGAGCATGTGGAAAAATGTGGTGATTTTGTCCGACGTGTCCCCTTTATTCTCAAATCTGGTCCTAAGCCGCCGGACTATAACTTGATAACCTGGAGTTAAAAAGTGTTGCAGGTGTGTCTGGATGTTATCACAGAGGGGGGGGGGGGACACATATTATGTGACAGAAAAATGGGAAAGAGAAGGAAGCTTCACGATAACTGAGGAAGACTGGGAGCACATCTGTAACATCCACTGGGTCAAATATCTGGAATTTTGTTGGAAAAATATAATGCGTTTTATCATTACACCAGCTCAAAAAAGATACCGTAGAAATGGAGATGCCTGCTGGAGGTATTGAAAGAGCTAATCATTTCCATATTTTCTGGAACTGTAAAATTATTCAAAGGTATTGGGTTGAAATTCATCATCATTTGCAGAATGTATTCTCAATTGTTTTCCCCTTTTTATTTGAAACTGTGTATCTCGGTAACATATTACTAGACGGCTTTAGCTACGCAGACAAGAAATTACTTTATATTCTTTTAGCAGCAAGTAAAAAGGCCGTTACCAGGAGATGAACCACAAAATGAAGACTGGATCAACATCATACGAGACATCTACACAATGGAAAAAGTGACTTTTCATCTGAAGTTACAAATGGACTCATTTTACAAAACCTGGTCAAAATGGACAGAATATGTTAAACCTACAAGTTCTGATTTTATATAAAACTGTCATTTAACTAACAACGACCGCTGCAAAGAACTGTTCTTGTTCTTTGTTCTGGATAAAATGTTAAAAAACTTACTCAATCAAAAGTGAATTAAAAAAATTAAAAAACACACATATTTTATTCAATTTTATGTAGGTTTAATTTCAGTGAATTGAATGAAAGCAGGATAAAACTATGAATTCATTGTATGAAGCTAAAACATCAGTTTAATTTGCATTTAGAACAATAAGATCATTGCTGCACTCTTCACCACTAGAGGGAGTAATCAATACTTTTATGATGTTCATAGTTATAAACATGACTATGTTGTCATGTTGGGCAGGAAGTGTACCAGCTGCTTGCTCTCATGATATTTTCCAAAGTTTATAAAAATGTTTTGTTTTTTTAAACTTTATAATTCTGATAGAGTTCCTGTTTAAATGTGTTTACAGTTGTTTCATGACCAGGTTAACCCTCTATGGTACATTGTTGACCTCAGACAATATCCCCATTTTTGGCCTGTCAAATTTCTACAATGCATGTTTTTGAGTGATGCGATACTTTAAAAAGAGGGAATAGTATAGGGAACCAATAGCAACGCTTTAATTTGTCCAGGAGGCCATATTGAAACACTTTTTTGCAGACTTTTCCAAAGGAAACAGCTTTGCCATTTTGCGCCACAAAAAATCACTCAAAACATCATTTCCTGGCCCTTTTCCATCTGGAAAAAATATATTCCTACTGATAGCTGAGTAAACCTTCATTTTCGATAGTTTCATGCAATTTATTTTCGAGTTTAATAATGGAAACTTAAACATTATGGAAAATTGCTGCGTTGCCTCAAGGGAAAAAAATGAACCACTATGGAATCAGCATGGCAGCATAAGATATTGGTAGCGTGTGTGTTTAGGTATATATATATATATATATATATATATATATATATATATATATATATATATATATATATATATATATATATATATATATATATATAGTCAACTTTGACTGTCAAAAACTTCCAATTCATTTAAATTTTTACTTTTAAATAACATTTCTAGTTTACTCAGTCTATTTTAAGACAAAAAAAACACTTCAAACATTTTTTTCCTACCTGGCAACATAATGCGTACCACAGATCAGCTATTCTCAACCTTGGGGTCGGGACCCCAATTGGGGTCGCGAGATGATTTCTGGGGGTCGCCAAATCATTTTGGAAGTCAGCTCTGTCTCCACTGTGTTAAAGTGTTCATGTGTTAATGTGTTTTAGTCTTTTTAGTCACTTAATGTCTTTTTTTTGGTCATTTTATGTTTTTTTGGTCATTTTGTGTCTTTTTTGGTCATTTTGTCTTTTTTGTGTCTTTTTTGTTTCTTTGTTGATCATTTTGTGGTCACTTTGTGTCTTTTTTGGTCATTTTGTGTCTTTTTTTGATCATTTTGTGGTCCATTTCTGACTTTTTTGGTCATTTTGTGTCTTTTTTGGTCATTTTGTGTCTTTTTTTTGTCATTTTGTGTCTTTTTTGGTCATTTTGTGTCTTTTTCAGTCATTTTGTTTCTTTTTTTTGGTCATTTTGTGTCTTTTTTGATCATTTTGTGGTCAATTTGTGTCTTTTTTGGTCATTTTGTTTCCTTTTTTAGCTCATTTTGTTTCTTTTTTGGGTGTTCAGTGAGCGGGGGTCGCGGACAACATGCATGTTAAATTGGGGGTCGCGACTCAAAAAGGTTGAGAACTACTGCCATAGAGGGTTAAGATTTTTTTGTAAATGTATCATAAAATAAAAACACATTGATGACTCAGTAGTATTTAACTGCACAGCTCCAAGTCTTCTCTGGTTTGATGTGACTACTTCTGCAGGCCTGGATTTTGGATTTGCTGCCATTTTCTGCAGATCCACAGAGAAGCTGTGGCAGGTTGATGGGAACGCTGGTGGACGGGGTGAGATCAGGATTCTCTTCATGTTGATGGAAACAGTGAGTGTTCAGAGTATCTACGCCACCTTGTGGAGGTTTAAGGACAGTAAAGAACCTTTGGCCCATATTTCTACAATGCATGTTTGTGAGTGATGCAATATTTTAAAAAAGAGGGTATAAAAAAAGTATAGGGAACCAATAGCAATGCATTCATTTGTCACATGACCTCCAGGAGGCCAAATTGAAACCCTATTTTGCCATTTTAAGCCACAAAAAATCACTCAAAACGTAATTTCATGGCCCTTTTCCATCTGGAAAAAAATATATTCCTACTGAGAGGTGAGTAAACCTTCGTTTCTGATAGTTTCATCCATTTAGACTGGTTCAATACTGCCTACAGGCAACATTCAGACAGGAAACAGGTTGAAAATGTTCCTTTTATAATGTTTTTAAATTTAAATATTTTGTATTGTACCCTGTTGAAGCTACTGAATCTTTTACACATGTGTATTAAATAAATTATGTTAAAATTAGTTTTAAAAACAGTCTTTTTCACTTTTGCCTACGGGCAACAAATCCCAAAAGTTTCCACATCAGCCAGGTATAAAATAAAGACACAGTGGAAAAAAGGCACACAGATTATTTTCACTTTCACAGTAAGTCTTAAACTAATTTAATTTCAGTAAAAATTATTTGTTTAATATTATGGTGGGAAAGAGCTAAAAAACATTATTTTTGTCCATTTGTCAAATTTGAGTGTATGTTAACCCTGCTTACATCTCTTTATAATTAGTTAATTAATTAGTAGTTGATAATTGGGCTTCTATTTGTTTTGCTGCTGGCAGGAATGAAGCAGGTTAAAAAGCTTTTCACACCAGAATTTAATGCAACTGATGTCAAACCACTTGAACCAGAACAGAACGAATGTCAACATGTACAAACACTGCAGACTGTTTCATGCTTCAGCAGGATTCCTGAGCAGTTAGAGTCCTGATGATCACATCGTGTTCTGCAGGTCGACTCCATCTGCCTCTTGTCTGCACTGACATTTTCATTTTTGGTCTACAACGCCCTACAAAGCCTGGGTGCAGTAACATTTTTGGTTGAAATTCAGTGATCACTAAAAATGACCTTCTTGATGTCCGTTTTATCTTGTGACAGAATTTTAGATTTCAATTTTGCTTAAATTCAGAGAAATAATGCTATAAAAATTGCAGTAACAACAAAATCCAACTCAAAACCAAAGCAGACCTCAGTAAGTTCACTTACCACGCTCTGCTTTGGATATACACTACCGGTCAAAAGTTTTAGAACACACCAATTTTTCCAGTTTTATATTGAAATTCAAGCAGTTCAAGTCAAATGAACAGCTTGAAAGGGTCCAAAGGTAAGTGGTGAACTGCCAGAGGTAAATAAAAAAAGGTAAGCTTAACCAAAACTGGAAAATAATGTACATTTCAGAATTATACAAGTAGGCCTTTTTCAGGGAACAAGAAATGGGTTAACAACTTAACTCTATGGAGTCTTGGGCTATTTTGTCCATTTTTGAATTCTTTTCATGTCTTTGTAAGTCATTTTGTGTCTTTTTTTGGTCATTTTGTGTCTTTTTTTGGTCATTTTGTGTCTTTTTTTGTCATTTTGTCTTTTTTTGTCATTTTGTGTCTTTTTTTTGGTCATTTTGTGTCTTTTGGTGTCTTTTTTTGTCATTTTGTGTCTTTTGGTGTCTTTTTTGGTCATTTTGTGTCTGTTTTTGGTCATTTTGTGTCTTTTTTTAGTCATTTTGTGTCTTTTTAAGTCATTTTGTGTCTTTTTTTGTCATTCTGTGTCTTTTTTTGTCATTCTGTGTCTTTTTTTGTCATTTTGTGTCTTTTTTTAGTCATTTGTGTCTTTTTTGTCATTTTGTGTCTTTTTTTGTCATTTTGTGTCTTTTTTTAGTCATTTGTGTCTTTTTTGTCATTTTGTGTCTTTTTTGTCTTTTTGTGTCTTTTTTTTTAGTCATTTTGTGTCTTTTTTTGGTAATTTTGTGTCTTTCTTTAGTCCTTTAGTCCAACATAAAATGTGATTTTGAATCTTTTTTTTACTTTCAAAACACTATCATGCTCAATAAAGAATTTTAAATGTTGCAAATGTGCATTAATTTCAGAGTACACTGAGACATTAAACTGCATCATTTTCAATTAAATTCTGGAAAAATTGGTGTGTTCTAAAACTTTTGACCGGTAGTGTATATATATTATTCACATTTAAACATAGAACCAAAGCAGACTGCAGTAACTTCACTGTGACTGTGATACAGTGTAGCCTTGCATTTCTTCATTGTGTTGAATTGTGAAGACGAGAATAATAGAAATTATTATATTATAATTATTAAGTTTAGTTGATAGGGAAATTATTTAGATGAAGTAAAAAAGTGAGAAAAGTTAAATTAAGACTAAAATTTATACTAAAAATATTACTTTGTAATATTAAGTCTAAAATACACAAATCAAGAGTTGATGGACACTTAAATACACTTTTAACAAAATCGATTTTGTTAAATGAAAATGTTTATTCAATAAAAACAAAATATAAAAGCTGAAAGAAGACAACAACATTACTATTAGAAGCTTTCACAGCAATGCAAAAACAAAAAGTGCAGTAACTACATTTTGGGGGTCAAAGGTCAAATAAATTGTCATGCTTTTCGAGCATAAATATTACATCATTAATTCATGTAGAATTAAGTTTCACATCACTTACCCAGCTATAATTAATTTGGCTGGCCAGTTAAAAGACGTTAAAACACTTTAAAGCAGTTTTTCTTAGTTTAACTCTTTGTGTAGTTACTGCAGTTAGACCTTTTAGGGCAGCATATATCTGTTTTTTTAATAATTTGCTGAAACATAAATGTGCTCTCTCTAATCAGAGCTAGCTGGTAGGGCTCGGACATTACACATACAGGTACACCACCGGTCAAAAGTTTTATAACACCCCAATTTTTCCATTTTTTATTGAAATTCAAGCAGTTCAAGTCAAATGAACAGCTTGAAAGGGTCCAAAGGTAAGTGGTGAACTGCCAGAGGTAAATAAAAAAAGGTAAGCTTAACCAAAACTGGAAAATAATGTACATTTCAGAATTATACAAGTAGGCCTTTTTCAGGGAACAAGAAATGGGTTAACAACTTAACTCTATGGAGTCTTGGGCTATTTTGTCCATTTTGGAATTCTTTTCATGTCTTTGTAAGTCATTTTGTGTCTTTTTTTAGTCATTTTGTGTCTTTGTAAGTCATTTTGTGTCTTTTTTTAGTCATTTTGTGTCTTTGTAAGTCATTTTGTGTCTTTTTTTAGTCATTTTGTGTCTTTTTTGGTAATTTTGTGTCTTTTCTTTGTCATTTTGTGTCTTTTCTTTGTCATTTTGTGTCTTTTTTTGTCATTTTGAGTCTTTTCTTTGTCATTTTGTGTCTTTTTTTGTCATTTTGTGTCTTTTTTTAGTCCTTTAGTCCAACATAAAATGTGATTTTGAATCTTTTTTTTACTTTCAAAACACTATCATGCTCAATAAAGAATTTTAAATGTTGCAAATGTGCATTAATTTCAGAGTACACTGAGACATTAAACTGCATCATTTTCAATTAAATTCTGGTAAAGTTGGTGTGTTTTAAAACTTTTGACCAGTAGTGTACATCAAATTATATAACAAATGTATTGATAAATACTCCATTTATTTAAATCTCTTTTTTTATTCAATCATTCAGTTTACTGTGCATCAATTCAAATAGTGCCGTTGACCTTCGTTCCAGAATGACAATACAACACATTCATTTAGACTCTTATACTTTCAAAGACAGAACTGTGAAATTCTTCCCAGAAATAATCACCGTGGCATTAATGGAGATGAGGCTGTGGACATTAGAAGCTTCAACAACTCTAACTGTCGTCTAAAGTGTGCAGCGGAGTATATTTTACTGGTGGAGATGGAGATATTTCCCTTTAATCAGACAAACGAAGGCAGCGGAGAACAGAGTGAGCTCAGCTCGT
>NC_081521.1:41708594-41893594 GCF_030273125.1 Centropristis striata | reverse complement strand
CTATGTAGAGTTATTATGACACATTATATATTATTTATTATATAAAACAGGCATTAATGTGACCACCCCATTACTGAGAGGGGTCCTTCCAGAATCAGGAAGGACAGAAGAATCTCTGGACACAAGATCACTTCTGTCTCAAATATTTTCATAATATTACTATTATTATTATTATTATTATTATTATTATTATATTACTATTTCCGTGCAGTGTTGGAACTGGTCGTCTTAAGGTAGTCCTTTGGTACAACGCAGTTTAAGTATTGATCTGAATATTTGTAACAATTTACATTGATTGATCATTGAAAATAATGTAAATTGATAAAAAATATTCATAACTAATATGCCTTGGGCTTATCTATCTTATCTGTCCAACATTCTCTGAATTAAATAATGACTTTATTCTTTATTTTGTTGCACCGGTGGACACATTTTAGGACTACCACACCAAAAGTTAATAATATGCTAAATATATGAAGAATTAGAAATGGACACATTCAGTTTTGAATTATTCACATATAAGGGAATATAATTGTATGTCATTTGACATATATTTTTGAATTATTCTTTTTTTCACTTTGAATTTGAGTTCACGTCAACCACCCATGTCCAGAGGAAGGCCACAAACAATGCATGCAGGGCAGAATTAGGCAAATACCCACTAATCATCAAAACACAAAAAAAAAAAGAGCAATTCACTTTTGGACACATGTAAAACTAAGTGAGCCCTCTCAAATCATTTCAAAGGCCTGCAACATGAGCAGCAGGAGCCCCTGAGCCCCCTGAGCCAGCTGCTCCTCAGCTTCTTCTTTATTCTGACGCTGGCTTTGGCAATATGTACAGTGTTACGTTTAAATCAATCAAATAGTCTTTATGGTCATTATATAGTTCACTATATTGAAATGTAAAGTGCCGCTGCATAAGGTGCATAGTTATGACAATCATAACACAAAACAACATGAGTAAAAACATTTAAAAAATACAGAGCTAAACAAGGACAAGGACAAGAACAAGGACATGTGATGTAATAAATAAGTATAAAAATAAATAAATGGCTACTTAAAATGCTATAATTTATACATAAGGTAAATTGAGTGTTTTGCACATATCGATTGTATTGCACATGTCCGTTTTATTGCACCTTTAATTAATTTATCCTGTGTGGGTGATGAGAGTTCTGACAATAAAGCCAATTTAAATGAGAGAGGGAGAGAGAGAGAGAGGGAGAGAGAGAGAGAGAGGGAGAGAGAGAGAGAGAGAGAGAGAGAGAGAGAGATGTATTGTAAATATTGCTTTCTTTTATTGTTATTAGTTTTTCTTTTCTTTTAAAATGAAAAACAGAATTAAAATAATTTATTGTAAATATTGCTTTCCTTATCTTGTTATCTTTTTTTCTGATGCTTGCTTTGGCAAAATATACATTGTTACGTCATGCCAGAGACAGACAGACACAAACAGACAGACAGACAGACAGAGAGAGAGAGACAGACAGACAGACACAAACAGACAGACAGACAGACAGACAGACAGACACAAACAAACAGACAGACAGACAGAAGCAGACAGACAGACAGAGACAGACAGACACAAACAAACAGACAGACAGACAGACAGACAGACAGACAGACAGACAGAGACAGACACAAACAGACAGACAGACACAAACAGACAGACAGACAGACAGACAGAGACAGACAGACACAAACAAACAGACAGACAGACAGACAGAGACAGACAGACACAAACAGACAGACAGACAGAGAGACAGACAGACAGACAGACAGAGAGACAGAGACAGACAGACACAAACAAACAGACAGACAGAAAAAGGAGGAACACATTATCATGAGTCAGCTTGTTACCTTTCTATCAGCCCTTGGCCAACTCTGAATCCCATATTTTCCAGTTTGGCGATATTTCTTCCATTCTCCTGCTGAATGAGAGGAGAACTGATGAATAATGACATAATAATGATGAATAATGAGTTATGGTTCCTCTCTCTCTCTCTCTCTCTCTCTCCGGGTTAATAAAGTCCTGCTGACTCTTACCAGCTCTCCGCTGTCAGCTGACTTGTAGATGTACTGGATCACTTCGTGATGGAGAAACTGGAAAGGAGCTTCGTCTGCCATTCTTCCTCTTCCTCTCCACCAGGTAGTTGTGTTTCTCTGCAGCTGCTTCACACTGGAGCCATCATCATCCTCACCTCCACAGGCTCTTTATTCATACAGACAACAACCGACCACAGGCTCTTTATTCATACAGACAACAACCGACCACTGGCTCTTTATTCATACAGACAACACGCACAGAACTGACGCTTCCAGCTGTTTCCGTGTTATTCTTCTTTTTCTCCGCTTTTTCCCCGGTAACATATAGGAGCATTACCGCCACATACTGGGCTGGAGTGTGGAGCAGTAGATGAGCAGAAAATTAAAAATACATTATGTCATTAACAATTGAAAATGAAACTAAAAACCAAACTCTCTATTTAGTCTAATTGGTCCGCTTTTTCTAAAGAAACTAAATAGAAACTCTGTACACTTTGCATGATGTTTTCCGAGCAGATTCTCGGTGTACAGTAATATAATATAATATATATATATTTATATATATATATATATATATATATATATATATATATATATATATATATATATATATATGTCTAGATATCAACTCTAAAATTAAACTATTATCAGCTATTTTTGTTCTTATCATTATATTTGTCCAAACAAATGTACCTTTAGTTGTACCAGGCATTAAAATGAACAAGACATTTAAGAAAAAAACAATTGTCTAATATTTTTCCATGACTATATATATATATATAAATATATATATAGTGTTATATATATATATATAATATATATATATAGTGTTATATATATATATATATATACATACACATAAATGTTTAGATATCAACTCTAAAATTATATGTGTATATATATATATATATATATATATATATATATATATATATATATATATATATCCTCGGTCATGCACGCCACCCTTCTGCTCTCACATACTCACCTGGAAGCATTTGCCTGCTTGTTGCTTCTCACCTGGGTCTCTGAGCCGATTTTGGGGCCCCTCTATTTCTGCCAATAATATTGATTGTTGCCTGATATGTCTTTACACTTTTAGGGGGTGGCCCAGTTAATAACATAAATAATACTAATGCATAATAATACAAATAACACCAATGAATGAATGATGTCCAGGGTGTCACATATGCTTTTTAATCTCAAAATGCTGCACATTCAACTACAAGAGTGACCTGGGGTTGATTTACACAACAATCTAAATGGTAAAGCATTGTATTTACTGAAAAAGTGTCATCTGTTTTGTTTGTTTTTTTGGCTTGAAAAAAAAAACTACAACAGCATTGTGCAAAAATAAGTTGTAGTGCAAGAATAACAAAAAAGTGCAAACACAAATCAAATCACTTAGAAATAAAAAAATAAAATAATAAATAAAAAAAAAATATATATGGGAATTTATTAAATATTGTTATGTAGAACTGATCAGTGATGAACCATCATCATGCATAACAAGTTTGAGGCAGATTGGACAATATATGGTCAAGTTATAAAGTCTCATGCTTTATGCTTTATGAAATGCTTTATGAAAAAATGCCATGTCCGTTAAGTTAGAATGTCTGTGTTGGAGGAGGGGGGAGGCTTTGGTAGCTAAGCAACCAGGTGGCCAGGTGGAGTTGACCAATCAGAGCAGAGCAATCAACTGCTGGTGGAGACAGCTCCGCCACAGTGAGCAGGCAGAGGTGGACTATAGCGTCATATTTGAGTCATTGTTTGATCTTCGCGCACATATTCAGCAACCGCGTGAAGCAGATTCTCCCCCGTGCTCGCTCGCGGTGGAGCTCTGCTCGCGCGGAGCGAGGACTTTTGACACATTGGGGGCGGGGCCAAGGCTGACCCCGAGCCTCTTATGATTGGTCATTTTCCAGCCCTCCACGTGGCCTTTTCAGTTTACTGCTGACAGCTGGTAGCAGCGGCATCATCCAAACAACAACAACGGTTGTTTCATCTCTTTCTTCCATGGGTTTGCCGTGACACGGAGCAGAGACCTGCAGTCCAGCGGTGCGGGCCTCTGCTCCATGTCACGGCAAACCCATGGATCTAACACTTTAACGACTGTATGATCATTTAGAAACAAGACACAGCATTTTTTTACCTTTTATTACCAGTGATGAAGCGAAGAGAGATGAAAGAAGAAAGAGATGAAACAACCGTTGTTGTTGTTTAGATGATGCCGCCGCTACCAGCTGTCAGCAGTAAACTGAAAAGGCCACGTGGAGGGCTGGAAAATGACCAATCATAAGAGGCTCGGGGTCAGCCTTGGCCCCGCCCCCAATGTGTCAAAAGCCCTCGCTCCGCGCACCACCTCTGCCTGCTCACTGTGGCGGAACTGTCGTCTGAGGTAAGAAGACATGTTTTTATTTACTGTATATTTCGCTAGCATACTACCGTTACAATTGTGCCTTATAATGTTAGCATTTTCATATTTGAACTTTTAAACTGTCGAAAATGTGTCCTTTGTGAAATGTGTTGCAAGTTATTTGACTTTCATTTGGACGATGTTTTGCTAATTTATTCGTGGCTACAGGTCTTAGGTCTGAGCTAGCGCTCTCTAGCGAGCTAGCTTTAGCATCATGTCGAAGCAATTTATAAATGGTCCGTCGAGGCAGAATATCTTCACAGTCACTCCATGTTACAGTTACCATGATGCTAACAGTTGTTATAACAGTATGTGTCTGGTGTTAGCAAACACTATTGTGTTGTGTTCAATTCTAAGATTGCATGGTTTTATTTGATTTGATGCTACTGACAGACAGCCTATAATGCATTGTCAGTTGATAATGTATGGTTGCTGTGTTTTGTCTTGTGTCTATCTGGGAAGGTGTCATTATGCTAATAATAATATAATAATGCAAAAAAAAAATTGCTAGCTTATGCTATTTTCCTTGATTAATGTTGTCTAAATGCCATTTTTAATGTAGGGTTTGTGTACAATGTTGGCCTGACTAATTTTTGTTTAACTGTGATATGTAGCTAATTGTATGTGGATTTTGATGGTAGCTTCTTGATAATAGTCCTGTTTCTTGTGAGGATGTTTTGGTATTCTTATGTAATAAGGTGTAATAGTAATACCAATGTCATACTCATCAATGGCTAAATTTGAACATTTGGTGTATTTGGATAATATTAAACTGAAACTCATGTCACTTGGTAATGAGAGGTTAAAAAGAAAAGATAATCATGGGGATATACATTTAACCATGGAGTCAGGGCTGTAAAAAATTACTATAATGATGAACTGGTAGTTTACTTCACCATTGTAGTTACTCACTACTGTTAGCAGACTATTACCCAAACTATTACCATTTCTTTTTTCCAATTTGTCATGTCAACTGGTACCTGAAGTATGTGCTCCTGTGACTGATTAATGTACTCTCAGAGAGAGAGAGAGAGAGAGAGAGAGAGAGAGAGAGATTTATTGGAAGTTGAAAATGTAGGCTTAAACAGTTTTGGATTAATTTGTGTGTGTGTGTGTGTGTGTGTGTGTCCTCAATTGGTGTGTGAAGCATTTTCGTTGTAGGCTTTAATCCTGTTTTCTTCCGATATTAATACTGCAGTACTATTTTGATAATAGAGGTTATTATGTAATAAGGTGTATTTGTAATACCAGAGTCATAGCAATTAATGGCTTAAATTTAGTATAGGGTGCATTTGGGTACTATTACACTGAAAGCTTTTGAAAGTATTCGCCACTATTATCAGATTATTACCTAACTATAACCATGGTGTTACCGAGCTGTGGTGTCAATAGAATTATCAACCTATCCATTCTTATTCATCTTCTTTGCAAGCTTTAATCCTGTTTTTCACCTCACAGATTTACAGCTTGACCATTTATTTATTGGTGAGTGTTTGTCAAAGACTGTTATTAACATAAACTACTTTCATAAATGATGTATTTTTTTTTTTTTTTTACCCTTGTGTGGTCCTCCCGTCCACTATATACCCATGGTCCTCAGGGGTCAAAAAGGATCCCATGACACAAGAAGTTTTTAGGAGAAACATTTTTTTTACATCAGTAGCAGTCGCAGGTTTGCATGGTCTCAGCGGCAGAGTTACTGGTTCACGTGGTCTCAGCGACAGAGTTACTGGTTCACGTGGTCTCAGCGACAGAGTCGCCGGTTCACATGGTCTCAGTGGCAGTCACCGGTTCACATGGTCTCTTTAGCAGTCACCGGTTCACATGGTCTCTCAGCGACAGAGTTGCCGGTTCGCATGGTCTCAGTGGCAGTCACCGGTTCACATGGTCTCAGCGGCAGAGTTGCCGGTTCGCATGGTCTCAGTGGCAGTCACCGGTTCACATGGTCTCAGCGGCAGAGTTGCCGGTTCGCATGGTCTCAGTTGCAGTCGCCGGTTCACATGGTCTCAGCGGCAGAGTTGCCGGTTCGCATGGTCTCAGTGGCAGTCACCGGTTCACATGGTCTCAGCGGCAGAGTTGCCGGTTCGCATGGTCTCAGTTGCAGTCGCCGGTTCACATGGTCTCAGCGGCAGAGTTGCCGGTTCGCATGGTCTCAGTTGCAGTCGCCGGTTCGCATGGTCTCAGTGGCAGTCGCCGGTTCGCATGGTCTCAGTGACAGTCGCCGGTTCGCATGGTCTCAGTGGCAGAGTCGCCGGTTCGCATGGTCTCAGTGGCAGAGTCGCCGGTTCGCATGGTCTCAGTGGCAGAGTCGCCGGTTCGCATGGTCTCAGCGGCAGAGTCGCTGGTTCGCATGGTCTCAGTGGCAGTCACCGGTTCACATGGTCACAGCGGCAGAGTTACTCGTTCACATGGTCTCAGCGGCAGAGTCGCCGGTTCGCATGGTCTCAGTGGCAGAGTCGCCGGTTCGCATGGTCTCAGCGGCAGAGTCGCTGGTTCGCATGGTCTCAGTGGCAGTCACCGGTTCACATGGTCACAGCGGCAGAGTTACTCGTTCACATGGTGTCAGCGGCAGAGTCGCCGGTTCGCATGGTCTCAGTGGCAGTCGCCGGTTCGCATGGTCTCAGCGGCAGAGTTACTGGTTCGCATGGTCTCAGCGGCAGAGTCGCTGGTTCGCATGGTCTCAGCGGCAGAGTTACTGGTTCGCATGGTCTCAGCGGCAGAGTCGCTGGTTCGCATGGTCTCAGTGGCAGTCACCGGTTCACATGGTCTCAGCGGCAGAGTTACTCGTTCACATGGTCTCAGCGGCAGAGTCGCCGGTTCGCATGGTCTCAGCGGCAGAGTTACTGGTTCGCATGGTCTCAGCGGCAGAGTTACTGGTTCGCATGGTCTCAGCGGCAGAGTCGCTGGTTCGCATGGTCTCAGTGGCAGTCACCGGTTCACATGGTCTCAGCGGCAGAGTTACTCGTTCACATGGTCTCAGCGGCAGAGTCGCCGGTTCGCATGGTCTCAGCGGCAGAGTTACTGGTTCGCATGGTCTCAGCGGCAGAGTCGCTGGTTCGCATGGTCTCAGTGGCAGTCACCGGTTCGCATGGTCTCAGTGGCAGTCGCCGGTTCGCATGGTCTCAGGTCGTCGCGGGCAGTAGATTCATATGTGACTATAACGGCTCATTGTGTGACAGATGACTGGAAGCGTCTGTCTCACGTTCTTTAGACTCGAGCAGAACATGAAAGTCACACCAGAGCAAACGTTGCACTGCATGTTTGATATCAGTTCAGTTCAGTTTGACTGAATACTTTGTTGGTCAGTCTGTGGGTTTGACTCTCATTGTGGAGAAATAAAATGACTGTCTTATTTGACAAAACAATTATTGATTTGATTAAATTTTGTGGACACAAAATGCAGTTAAATAAGTAATTTTAAACAGTAAAATCGCAATATATTGTATCGCGATACTCACCATATCGGGAAATCTTAAAATCGCAATAATATCGTATCGTGACTCAAGTATCGCGATAAAATCGTATCGTGGGGCCTCTGGTGATTCCCACCTCTACCATCCAATATAATGAGGTCTAATGAAATCATGCAATTAAACATTTCTATAGCAGCATCCTCTGGTAAATTCTGCATACATTTGCTAATAAATTGCTAATGGTTATTTAATTATTCTTTTCATGCTCATAAGATATGGCACAGATAATAACTTTTGTCCCAAAGTCACCAAAGTAAATATTGGACCCATTTTTCACAGGACACATCTTCTGAGCAATCTGACACTAAAATGGCATGAAAGGGAAGATAAATACAGGTCTGAAGTCAGGCTATATTTATATTTACAATTCTTCACTGAAAGTTAAAAAACAACAACAACATCATTTTCTACATCAGATTTTATGCTTTTTGTGTTGAAATTGTTGATCCTGTAAGTCGAACTGAAAAAATAATGACCAGGTCATATAGGTGAGGTTGTGCTGAAAACAATGATACCAACATGGCATTGCAAAACATTTTTTAAGTTTATAGACAGGCAGGATGAGGAAGGAGGAAGAAACTGACAAAACAGCCCCAAACTCCAAAGGGTTGAACAACAAACTCCAAAGGCTGGAACGATCTGCCTTGTACCCATAAATTATCTTTTGTGTGCTCCAAAAGTCTGTGAGTCTTGCTGCAGCGCATCTATAATCTCTTTGGTTCAGCAAACACTTGATCTGATGGAAATATTAAAGGGTCAGCTGTTCAGAATGATCCCAGTCTCATGTCTCTTACCCAAAATATCAAACTAGCTTAGCTTAGCATAAAGACTGGAAACAGATGGACACACCTAGTCTGGCTCTGTCCAAAGGAAACAAAATGAACGTACCAGACATGAGAGGTGACGGTCTAAGTAAAGGTCCAGAATCTGTCAGAGCTTTCTGTGTAACAAGAGGAGAACTCACGACTGTGGTTACACTTCATCAGAACTATTTCTTTGTGCACCTGCAGGATTTCACCTGTTATTCTGCAGGTGCACAAAGGCATGTCTGCATGTTTTTCTTTTTTTTCAAAATCTCTAAAATGTACCCCTTTCTCTCTATTAATCTGATTTCATTGACTATCCTATAAACTAAGCATTGAGAAATAAAGACAAAAAGTAACCTGTCTGGTCTGGACTTCACTTGTGTTTTCTGAAGATGCAAATAATTATTTTTTTTGCCATTTCATTCAGCTTCTTAAATAATTACAAGTGAACAGGGTAAATATACTCATCACAGATAAATACATTAATGAATAAACAATGTACATAAGAGACACTTTTTTTTTTTACAAAAGTATCCCTTCTTGAAAATACCTGGACACTATTGATACTGGAAGTTATTGAAATTATGTCTCAGACAATGAGATTCAGGTTTTGGTTTGAATAAAATAAGAAAATATTAATATTTAACTACAAATCTCTTCACTTTCTTTTGTAAAATGTGCATAAGAAAGATGATTTATAATGCAAAAAATCTGTAACATTAAGAAATGTTATCACTCATGGTTTAAACTTCTTTTTTTCCCATGGCAGGAATGAGGAAACTGATGCCACTTGTTTCCCAGCAGTGATCTGTTTTATTGTTCCGTGTTGAGAGCTGTCAATCAAAACAGTTTATTGAGACTGAAGATGCCAACATGGCATTGCAAAACATTTTTTAAGTTCATAGACAGACCGAATGAGGATGGAGGAAGAAACTGACAAAACAGCCCCACACCCCAAAGGGTTGAAGGTGTGAGTGTAGCAGGTTTACATTCTGCAGATTCCTCAGCGTTCTGATAAACTACATAAAGACACTTTGAGCAGTGACAGTCATCAGCTGCTGCATCCTCTGTTTCAGTCAACACCTCAGCAAAGGTAATATTTCACCTGATAGAGAATTCAGTCTAGAGTTAGAAAATGTTATAACTTGTTGTATTCAATACATAGACATTTAATACATTAAATACTACTGATGAATATATTGAATATAGCTATATAACTATTACTATATATACTTATAACATTAGAGGCATAATATATTGTACATTGTGTTGTATTTGATGTTGTATTATATCATCTGTAATATCGCTGCATTATATTATGTTTTTATATCACCACATTTTACCTTAAACTATATTTTCAAAGACATTCAATATCATAATTTACCATTTTTCCTAAATTATCTTAATGATACAGATTTTTGCATTATTAATCACACTGCCAACATAATTTTTGCCTCTCTTATTTATGCAATAATGTTTTAAAGTGAAAAGAGATCTAGTTTAATGTTAATATATTCTTATTTTGTTTCAACCAAAAGATGCTCTATATTAACAAAACTCTTCTAAATGATGCTTCATAATTTATCAACCTTAATTCACTTATGACAAAATAATATTTTTGAATGTAGAATATTGACTTTGTTTCATGTTGTTTTTCACAGATGGCATCAGGATTTCATTTTGCTCTGTTGCTCTGTGTGACCAGCGGACTGCTGTCTGCAGCTTCTGTGAGTAAAAACTACACAAATATTGACTTTTATTAAACTCTTTGTGTTGCAGTATGAAGTATGAAGAAGCTGAGGGAAGATGAGACAGTGTTAAATAGCTTAACTAATTTTAATACAGCTCTGTTGTTCGTTAAGTTCACACTGTGAGCTGAAACATTAGATCATATTTATATTTAAAATAAAAGTAACAACTATTGAGCCTGAAGTTTACACACAGTTACTTTGTTGTTCTGTAATTTGACCGTTAGTGTGATTGCTTAAAAGATTCACCATGTCTTTTTGTGATCACAGTGTTGTGAAGAAGACAAAAAGAAGGATTGCCCAGGTCCGTACAGCATCTGTTGCTCAAATGTATTTGACAGTTTGACGTTTGTATTTGTTTGTTGATTCAGAGTGGAACTTTCTCTTGCTTGTGTCATAGCTTCCTGCCCTGACGGCTGGACTCGGTTCGGCTCTCGCTGCTTCATGTTCCACTTCACTCTGAAGACCTGGATTGAAGCAGAGGTGCAGTAGCTCGTGTTTGTTTGTTGCAAACAGATACTTTATAATAATAAACTTTATTTATATAGCTAGATATAAACATGTATCAAATATGACCAATACAGAAACGTTTTAGGAAGAGACTTAGAAGAAGCTAGACTTAGTGTTTCAGAGTTCAGTGGGCAGTAAGTTCCAAAGTTTGGAGTCTTTATTAGCAAAAGCCTGACGACCCTTTGTCGCAAGCAGTGAGCTGGGGGTAACCAGCAGGGTCCACCTGTAGATCCTGAAGGTTGAGAGGGTACATTCCAGGTCATTAAATCAGATATGTATTGTGGAGCGAGGCCGTTTAAAGCCTTTACAGTTACTGGCCAAGAGGCAGCATGTATATGGAAGCATGTATATGTATTCTTTCTATAACTTTTAAATGGACTATTGTTGTTGGTGACAATTGTTTCTACTTAAATATAAAAATGTAAAGAAAGTTTGTAACCTTCTCCTTCAGAAAACATGCCAGTCCTTCAGTGGGAATCTGGCTTCGGTCCACAGTGTTGAGGATCATACCTTCCTCTACGAGCACATTCGCAGAGTTGCTGGTGCCAACAAACGTACCTGGATTGGAGGCTTTGATGCTGTGAAGGTGAGACTTTAATTACTTACAAGAAGTAAGAATGAAAGGAGAGGAGAGGAGAAAAAAATCAAACAAAAACAAATAATGCATCAAAACAAGAGTTTCTAAACATAGAGAAGATGAAGCTCCACACCAACAAGATTTTACCACTGTTTACCAAATTAATCACCTTTACATTGACCTTTTTCACAGCCAGGACAGTCAAAGAGTAAAGAGAAACTAGTTGGGACGATGAAACTGACCACAATAAAACATACTAAGGGTGTGCAAAAAAAAGCCATGTTTATTGTGTTGCTCATTTTGTCAATTTGATTCTGTTGATCATGGTTTCCTCACACACAGGCTCTGTGATATTAAGTTTGATTCTATGCCCTGTAGATAGTTTCAGGATCCTTAATGTGCATGTTGCAGTTTGTGAGGGGCTTGTTGTTGAATTTCAATTTGCAGTGTTAGTGAAACAATACTGTATCATCTGCCTAGAGACAGACTTTACAATTTTAACAGTGGCAAAAAAAACTATGTGACCCTCTGAAATAACCTGGTTTTCTCAATTAATTTGTCATAAAATCTCATCTAAATTGCATCGAAGTGTTAGGTAGTCACAAGAAGCATCTGCTGATGTGAAACATTCCTCACAAAAAAAGAGATCCCCAAAGACCTACAATCAAGAATTGTTGATTTGCATCAGACTGGAAAGGTTACAAAGTATTCCCAGAGACATTAAGTATTCACCAATCATCAGTTAGATAAACTGTCCACAAATGGAGACAACTTAGTACTGTGGCTCGTCTCCTTAGAAGTGGACACCCAGCCAAGCTGACTCCAAAGGCCCAACCCAGAATGCTCAGTGAGGTAAAAAGAACCCCAAAGTAACAGCTAAAGACAGTTTGCCAAAAAAATTGTAAAGTCTGTCTCTATGCAAATTATACAGTATTGTATTGTTTCACTGACATTGCACATTAAAATCCAACAACAAGCCTTTGACAAACAGCAACCTGAACTCTTTATCTTAAAAACTTGTCCTTAACATAAACAAGACCAATGCTTCTTTGTGTGATTGTTCTGTACCCTCAATATCACTGACAGTTTCCTTTAGATTAAATAACGGTTAAATAAATATGTTTAACTTTAACTTCATCTCAATTTTGTCCTGCAGGAGGGCATGTGGCAGTGGTCTGATGGAACCCCATTCGACTACACACGCTGGTCTCCAGGGCAACCGGACAATTATCACAATAAGGAGCACTGTTCCGATATGAACTGGATCAGTAAGTAAACATTTAAACATCCTGTTTGCTAAACGACACTGGTTCTGAACCTGTAGGTGGTCATGTTTCAGACATTTGCTGTAATGGTTGTAAACTTTCTCCACAGACAACTTCTGGAACGATCTGCCTTGTACCCATAAATTATCTTTCGTGTGCTCCAAAAGTCTGTGAGGCGTCTTGCTGCAGCGCATCTATAATCTCTTTGGTTCAGCAAACACTTGATTCATTCTCACTTGATTTATTATCTGATAAGTTTTAAACACAGTCACCTCTGAGTTTTACATTTAGAATAACTGACTCACTCAGCTGGACAAATATAAATCACTAATTTGACTCTTATTCTGGTAAATTATACCAAATACAGGAAACATTGAAATACTCAAACATCTTTTCCATTATAGTTAATTGAAAAATGTCTGTTATCAAACAACTTCACACTTCAAGCTGATCTGATGGAAATATTAAAGGGTCAGCTGTTCAGAATGATCCCAGTCTCATGTCTCTTACCCAAAATATCAAACTAGATTAGCTTAGCATAAAGACTGGAAACAGATGGACACACCTAGTCTGGCTCTGTCCAAAGGAAACAAAATGCACCTACCAGACATGAGAGGTGACGGTCTTCTCATCCCAAATGTTCCAAAATATTCCTTTAACCAAAACTGAGTGAATTAGAAAGTAAAGGTCCAGAATCTGTCAGAGCTGTAGACCTTCTGTGTGACAAGAGGAGAACTCACGACTGTGGTTACACTGTACAATAACTATTTGTTGGCTTTTAATCCTTTGTGCACCTGCAGGATTTCACCTGTTCTGCAGATGCACAAAGGCATGTCTGCATGTTTTTCTTTTTTTCAAAATCTCTAAAATGTACCCCTTTCTCTCTATTAATCTGAATTCATTGACTATCCTTTAAACTAATCATTGAGAAATAAAGACAAAAAAAACCTGTCTGGTGTGGACTTCACTTGTGTTTTCTGAAGATAATAATAAATACAAATAATTCATATTTCATTCAGCTTCTTAAATAATTACAATTGAACAGGGTACATATACTCATCACAGATTAATACATTAATGAATAAACATTGACAGAGAAACAATCAGAGAAAAAAAATTACAAATGTATCCCTTCTTGAAAATACCTGGACACGACTGATACTGGAAGTTATTGAAATTATGTCTCAGACAATGAGATTCGGGTTTTGGTTTGAATTAAATAAGAAAATATTAATATTTAACTACAAATCTCTTCACTTTCTTTTGTAAAATGTGCATAAAAATAATATGATTTATAATGCAAAAAAATCTGTAACATTAAGAAAATGTATTACAAATGGTAAATTATGATATCATACTAGATGTTTGGAGGTAAAGTTTATGGTAAAATCCAAACAAGACATGTACAACAAATTTGTTCTGCTTGTCTTGGCTGTGGATGGAGATTATGTTTTTATTAACACTGGACGTAAGATGTTGATGTTGGACTTTGTTGTTAGCTAATGCTAGCCTGTATCAATCACAGTGAATCACACAGAATCCAGAGTTGAAAAGGGGGAAGCAGAAATCCTTTTGATGAAGAATCAGCTCCTTGTTGGGTTTCAGTGTTTTCAGAGTCATTCGTTGTGTTGTTGGCTCCAAAATCTTGGTGTAGATCTTTGTGACTATATCCAGCAACGGTCACAAGCAGGAAACTTAGAGAGTTGTTGGAGAGGTGATCTTGCACAGACCCAAGCTTGGTTTCTGGGCCTTGCAGGCTTTTTTCCCTTGGAGCTGAAGGAGAGAGAAGTTGTCTGATCTGCCTCCTGTCAGACCAGGTCAGGACATGTGACGTGTCGTCTCCTCAAAGGAGTTTGAGAAGAAGAGGGAGAAGAATGGCTGCAGGAGACTTTTGTGTCTGGAGCTGGGGGTTTGAGCTTCCTGGACGAAACAGCGTATGAGGTTTTCCACACATCAGGTATATGCAAATCCACACATTCTTTGTTTGGGGGGACAAAGACTCTCCATTTTGAGGGGGCTAAAATTAAGAAAATGCTGGCACATTTGAATAATAATAATAATTCATTTTATTTAATAGGGCGGCTTTCATGGCACTCAAGGTCGCCTTACAACATGGAAAAAAACAAAAAACAATGCAGAACATCATATACATCATACAATCTAAACAAATCAGAACATTTACAAATACATTACAATAAAGGAGGGGAGTTTGTGCGGAGGATCAGATGGAGTGAGCGAGTCTGAACAGGTAAGTCTTGAGTTGTGATTTGAATTGATTGAGAGATGTTGCGAAGGGAAGGGGGAAGGGAATTCCAGAGCAAGGGAGCAGAGCGACTGAAAGCTCTGCTCCCCATGGTAACCAGACGGGCAGGGGGGACGGAGAGGTGGGTGGAGGAAGAAGATCTGAGTGGGCGGGCAGGTGTGGCAATGTGGAGGAGGTCAGAGAGGTATGGAGGGTCGAGTTTGTGAATGGCCTTGAAGGTGAGCAGTAGAGTCTTGTACTGTATGCGGTGTGTGATTGGGAGCCAGTGGAGCTGCTGGAGGATTGGTGTGATGTGGTGACTGGATGGGGTCCTTGTGATGATGCGGGCTGCTGAATTCTGTACCAGTTGTAGTTTGTGAAGAGTTTTTTGTGGAAGTCCAAACAGGAGAGAGTTGCAGTAGTCAAGACGGGAGGTGACGAGACTGTGGACCAGGATGGCAGCTGTGTGGGGTGTAAGAGAGGGGCGGAGGCGGTTGATGTTACGGAGATGGAGGTAGGCTGAGCGGGTTATGTGACTGATGTGTGAGGTGTATGAGAGTGTGCTGTCAAGGATGACAACCAGACTCTTTACCTTGGGGGATGGAGAGATTTTGGAATTGTCTATGGACATTGTGAAACTGGGAGATTTGGATAGGGTGGTTTTTGTGCCAATGAGTAGAATTTCTGTTTTGTTACTATTCAGTTTCAGGAAATTGGATGAAAACCAGGACTGTATTTCGAGGAGGCAGTCAGTGAGGAGGGAGGGCGGGAAGGTGGACTCAGGTTCAGTGGAAATGTGGAGCTGGGTGTCATCCGCATAGCAGTGGAAGTTGATGTGATGTTTCCGGAAAATGTAACCAAGGGGGAGTAGGTACATGATGAATAAGAGGGGTCCCAGGACAGAGCCTTGGGGCACCCCAGTGGTGACTGGGAGTGGTTGTGATGTGAATGATTTGAGTTGGATGAAGTGTGTGCGGCCAGAGAGGTAGGATTTGAACCAGTTGAGGGGGGTGTGCGTGATGCCTATGGAGAGGAGTCTGTCAGAGAGGGAATGGTGGCTTTGACAAGAGTATTATATATTTTCATCCAATTCAGTTCATATATCAAAATGAACACTTGTGGCATACCTGTGTCCTCGACACAACCAATACTCTGGATGGGATCATGACTAGCAACTGTTCCACAAAAAATCTGACTGTCAGCCCCTAACCTGGGGCCTGTTGCACAAAACTAGGATAAGGGATTAAGCCAGGATATGTTGGTTATCCTGGCTTAATTTATCCGTGATCCTGTTGCACAAAAGCAGGATAGGAGGCAGTAGGATATGTTATGGTATAAGTTACATGTACAAAGTGTAAAATTATGTTTCTTTATTGAATAAGGATAAATCAAAACAGGTAAACCATCGGCTCCTTTCAAAACTGAAGTCACAGTGACTCTACAAGATAGAAAGCACATAATCAAAGTATATTATACAACACAAGGATAAATACACATTCAAAGGTCTGTATATAATACCAGAATATATAATACAGTGCATGTCTGCACACTGAAATAAATGCAGGACAAATCCATACACATGGAATGAACAGACGAGTGATGCAGTAGCCTCCCTGTTCCGGCTCAGACTCGGAGTCACCGGCAGACCCGGAGCACAGGAGCGACTCCGAACGCAAAAATGAGGACCTCCAAGCCCCAGATGGCGGTTCACCACTCCTACAATCAGTCTCGAAAGTCGTGGCCGCCGGCCTCTGTCCACTAGCCGATAAAATCAAAGAGCTAGCACAGGTGACTGAGGATCAACGAGGGGCTTTAGAGCAGCAAGAGAAACTCATACTGACGAGCCCACGATTCCATACCCCGAAGAGACGACCAAAACCCAAGAAGGAGGAGCCCGAGGAAGGGAATGGCGAGGGACCAAGTGCTGAGCTCCTGTCACCAGAAGAGAACCTACGGCTCCCAAGAGCGTTGCCCAGCAAGTTCACGCCATTAGTGCAAAATCTGATAAAGACAACCGAGCGACAGCAGAGGCACCTACTAAAGCAAGGCCAACTCCTGATGGAGGGCGCGCGGCTTCGCTCTACAGACGCGCCGGCCGACCGAAAAGACCGACCAAAGCCAAAGGAGGACCCGGAGAGGTGGCAGGACTTCCTCAAGGAAGAAGGCGGTAGCCACCTGCCTAAGCTCCCTCCGCTCCCACCAGACGTGACCAAGATCAAGACCCAAGCAGGGTTGATCGGGGTCTACTTCATGGGAGACATATGGTGGCTCGAAGCAGACGCTCTCATAGTTCTCACTGATGACAAACTCAAGGCCCACCACTCCAACTTTAGGAGCTGAATGCTGAACCTAGCGAACAAGGAATACCAGGACGAGGCCCGGACCAGACTCCGACACCATAGCAGGGATGATGTCGAGGCCCACCGGCCAGTAGCAACTAGCGGAGGCCAGACGGGCTACCACGCAATCATCCATGTGCCGGTTGGTGCCTATTAAGGCACCGATACACAGCGTGAGCACCAGTTGGATGTGCTATAGGCCTTACAAAAGGGGTTCGGCCTAGCTATGGAGATGGGCATGCGGAGAGTGGTGATAGGAGTGAATGGAATAAGGTCCGGGCATCTCCCCTGGGAGGAAGCTGAAAAGATGGCTGCAGCGTTCATGAAAATGCAGCTAAAGATGCAGCTCGGGGTTTACCTGTCCTAGCTGCCGGGCCTGAACCCGTAGCCAGCAAAACCCAAGCGAGTAAAGCTGGGTTTGCCGAGTTCAAAAAGCTGAAGGAAATGGTGAGAGTCAGAAAGCCAGACGAAGACATGAGGGATTACCTAAGAGAAGTTTGGTCCCTGGTGGAAAGCAGTACTGAATGCGAGGAAGGGATGAGACTGTGGCTAAGCAGTGCCATTAGCCAACCCATCGACAAGAACGAACCTACCCGTAACCACTTTGAGAGACTGGTGTTGGAAGACGCAGATGACGAAGATTCCCATGTCACCAGAGCCCAAGCCGCAATGAAATCGGGGCATACGTTAGGCCAGGTGTGGCACCAACTAACCCTAACCCTTATGAACTCACCTTCGTAAAAATGCCAGTGAAGGAAAAGACAGTCGCACAGCTGGAAGAGGAGGTAAGAGCATGGGACCTAGAGCAACAGCACTACGAGAACAAGCGTAAGAAGGAAGCGGGTTCCTCGACCAAAGCTGCAGAAAAGACCACTGCTAGACCCTACATTCGGCAGCAGAGCCAAGGACAGCCAGGCTTCCAGTCCAGGCCGCAAAACGATGCCTGGACTTCACAGCCTGGAGCTCAACGAGGCTCAAGACAACAGAGGGTGGGATCAACTTCTACCCCCGGTACGCAGCGACTCACAGACGAGGAGTATCGCAAGCTGACACCAGAGCAGAAGAAAGCCCTCCAGGAAGCCCGCAAGATTACGGCAGCCGGAGGGCGAGAGAAATGATGGATTCTAGGCAGCGGGTTGCCCTGGAGAATGCCTACTGGGAGGGGGACAAAGTCTACACTGACGTGGATGGAGAACCCTTTCTAGTGGACATTGGGGCAGATCTGTCCATGACCCGCAGAAGCTTTGAAACCAAGGGACACTTGGATGTACAGTTTGCAAATGGAGCCATGGAGAAAATGCCTTTCGGGATATGGAAGGGCATTGTGTGGCTCAAAGGACCATGCAATTTGGTATCAGTAAGAGATCTAAAAGAACTCCATACCCCAAGAAGACAACGACACTCACCGAAACAAATCCTGCAAGTGATGAAAAGCAGGGTAAATCAGCTCACATTGATCCTGAAGGAATTACAATTGACGAACTGGTATAAAGCTGTGGAAACAACTGAACAAAAGCTGGAGGAAAGTGACTTTTCGCAAGCCGGAAAAGAAAGACTGAGACAGATTATCACCAAAGCCAAAGTGGCAGGATTTAAAAATGACTGTGGGGACTTAGGACCCAAGTATGTTCACACCATTGAAGGCAGCGTACATCCACCTATACGCCAGTACCCATTGAACCCAGGAGCGGTCTAAGAAATGGACAAAATAGTCAGAGAACTAAGCCAACTAGGGATTATCCGAGAGGAATCAAATCCCATAACCAACAGCCCAATTCAGGCAGTGAAGAAACCCGAATCAGCCAGAGGAGGCTGGAGACCAGTGATCAACTTTAAAGCCCTTAATCGGAGGACTATGGCCAACAGAGCAAGCCTTATCAACCCGCAAGGAGCCCTGAAGACGCTGAGAGTCAAAAAGTACAAATCCTGCATTGACCTAGCCAACGGGTTTTTCTCCCTGAGGCTGGCCAAACAGTCACAGGGGAAAACCGCTTTCACCCACAAAGGAAAAGCCTACGTGTGGCAGAGATTACCCCAGGGATACAAAAACTCACCTAATGTTTTCCAATCGGCGATGATGGACGTTTTAAAGGACCTAGATGCGGCAATCTACATCGACGACGTGTTCATAGCGGACGACACAGAAGAAGAACACTTACAAAGGCTGCAGACAGTGGTGGAAAGGTTGACTGAAGCGGGCTTGAAGCTGAACCTGACGAAATGTCAGTTTGGACAGTTTGAAGCAAACTATCTGGGGTTCCATGTCGCTATGGATTTGGGACTATCAGAAGGATACAAAGAAAAACTCACATAACTCACATAACTCCCCCGACATCAGAGAACGAGCTCCAGAAGATTTTGGGGCTTTGTAACTATGTGAGAGACCATGTGCCAAACTATCAAAAGTATGCTAGGCCGTTGTCCGCCTGTCTCAAGAAGAAAGAAACAGAACCAGATGCCAAGTTTGCCAAGAAGTGGATTTGGATAGCTACGGACCAAGAAAGGCTGAAAAAGGCTGTTCTAGATGCAGTGAGGCTGGAAACCGAGAGGCCTCAACACCAGGCTAGTGGTAGAGGTGAGCTGTGATGACAGTGATGCCATGGTAAAGGTCAGCAACGAAGGAGGGGGACTGGTGTGCATGTGGAGCTACACTTTGACCTCCGTGGAGAAGAAGTAACCCCAAGAAGAAAAGGAGTTAGCAGTCCTGGCAAGGTACTGGGGAACTACGAAGGAGCTGGCCCAAGGCCAAGGGATTAAAGTCATCACACAGAGCCAGGTACACCGGTTCTTGCGAAAAGGAACAGTGGAAAGTACCAAAGCCACGAACACAAGGTGGGGAAGATGGGAAGACATTCTGTTGGACCCAGACCTCGAGATCGGCCCAGCACTACCGGTAAAGAAAACAACCATGAAACCAGAACAGACAGAAGAAAAACCATATGAATGGATTGTATATACTGATGGATCGAGAAAAGGACCAGACAACACAGCCTATTGGGGCTACATTCTCAAGCAAAATGGCGAAGAAAGGTTGCGGAAAAAGGGCAGAACGCCAGGAAGTGCGCAAGCCGGTGAAGTCACTGCAATCCTGGAACGAACCAGAAGGTGAAGCAAGCCAGGATAGTGACCGACAGCCACTACTGTGCACAGGCCTTAAAAGAAGACCTCGCCATTTGGGAAGAAAATGGATTTGAAGGAGCCAAAGGTAAGGTGGTTGCCCACCAAGACCTGTGGAAAAAGATAGCCGAGATGCGGCTAAACATGAACCTCGATGTAGTGCACCAGAAAGCCCACGGGAAGGAGGGGGTGCACTGAAGAGCTAATGATGAAGTGGATCGATATGTTCAGCAACGAAGAGTTGTTTTCGTCGGGATCGAGAAATGGGACGAGACACCCAAAGGCAGGGTGGTCCCAGAAGAATCCGTGGAGGGGCTAGTGCGGGCCGTGCATGAAGACTTAGGCCATGCAGGAGCAGTACCCACGCAGAAGGAGTTGGAGAAGCAGCAACTCAGGGTTCCTGGAGGCCGAGTCCGCAAAATCCTCAAGGACTGTGATATCTGTGGTCGATTCAATGCAGGACGGAGAGGACAGAGGGTGGAAGGCCTCACCATAAAGAGCACTGTTCCATGGGGATCAATATGCATGGACGTAGCCGGCCCTTTGGGGGTGACGGGGAAAACAGGTGAGAAATACCTCATAGTGCTTGTGGATTCTATGTCAGGGTTTGTGAATGTCAAACCGGTGAGGAAAGCTAACGGCAGCAGCGTGGTGGGGATGCTAGATCAGACTTGTGCTAATCTAGGCCTGCCAAAAGAACTGAGAAAAGACAATGGGACACATTTTCGCAATGCTCAGGTGGACCAGTGGTGTCAGAAAAATGCGGTGGCAAGAGTTTACTCTCCCCCATACACCCCCCAAGCTAACGGAGTAGCTGAGCGTACCATAGGCTTGGTTAAAAAATTGGATTGGGAAAAAATGCTAACAACAAAGAATGGAACACCAAAGCACTGGAAATAGGAGTGGCCCTGAACGATCACCATCGAGCAGGAAGGCCCTCCCCCTCAGAAGAACTCAATGGCCAGCCGTTTACGTCACAGGAAGTGGGACGGACTAAGGAGTACAAAGAGGAAGTCCCTGAGCCCAAGGTCCCATTCCATGTTGGACAGCGAGTGTGGATCAAGGCTCGAGATCACCCAACCAAAGCTGCAGTCAAAGTTAAGTACGAGTTTTCTGACATAATAGAGAAGATCATAGATAGTAACACAGTGTTACTGAAGAAAAAGGGAGTCCAAGGAGTCGAGCAGCTTAAACCGATTCCCAGCTAGAGAGGGAACAAGGAACCAAGATGGCCAGTAACACACAGAACTTACCACCCTATGTCAGGATGGCCACTGTCTACGGGGTGGTTGCCTTAAGAAGAACAACATCGGGACTCTGGGCAGGCAGAGGACTGAAAACTTTGGAGTACGCGAAGAGAGGATTCCTGTCGTAAGAAAAATAAATTTTGGAATGGAAAGAAGTAAAGAACTCATGTGTGGTATGCATGAGACCATCCTCCCTCTCGGTCCAATGGGAAGGACCCGGGGGCGAGAAGCCACGCAAGCCGCACGGCGCGAGAGAAGAGTTCAAAGGAATGCGTTACAAACCAGTAAAAGTGTATATGTTTGCGGGTTGTGCCGAGTAACAACCCTACCAAGGCTATTAGTCTTGACTCAGTGGGACCTTCGAGGAACGAGAATGGACTCGGAGGAATGTGATTGCCAATGGGATGGTAAGCTTATCCACCCTTGCAATAACTGTGGATTAATGTCAAGAAGTGGAAAATTGATGCACGTTGGGTGTGCGAGGGGATGGCAAGTGAGGAGGTTTTTGGACCCCCTCAGGGCCCTCTCACACACAACTAAAAATGAAGGGTGGACCCGTGGATCAGAGGCTATGACAACGCCTCCACAAGGTAGGGAGCTACCACCAAGGCCCGACGCAGGTCGGCCCCTCAGCTCCAGGCCTCTATCCACACATGGAGGCTGCCAGCAGCAACTACCAACGCCAACACAGCGGAGAAGGATCGAGGAGTCAGGGACCGTTGGAGTGGCCAGCAGAACAGACACGCCTTGGAGGACGGATCAAGTACAGATAGTCAAGATTACTGTTTGTATGGTAGTGGTCCCATACAAGGGAATCTACTCGGTTGGAGCAGACATCACCGTTCTGCAGGACAAAGAAGTTGAACCTGTCGCGCCAGCACCAAGCCCGAGGAAAAAGGGAGCTGCTAAAGGATTGAAAGCATTTTTCAAGCGCCCATTCGGAGGTAACAGAGGAGCCGGGAAGGATCCGCCGAAAAAGCAATAAAAATGGCAGACTTCCCCGGATACCCCGTCTTGGACCTCTACGAAAAGAAGCCCAATTGTTCCATCGAGCTAATGTTCGACAAAGAAGTAGTAATGGATGATTATACAACAAACGGCCCTGAGAGCACTTTAGGCCCCCCGTTTTTACGAACCATGCAAGGGATGGTTCGCCTAGATTGGCCGAAGAAGGATTTTTACGAGAACTGTCGCGGATACTCTCGAGGATATTTTAATTCCTATCGGGAGGTTGTAAGAAGTATGGATCTCACCGACCCAAGGGTGACCATCGATGTGAAGAAAACAGAAGAAGCAGACTCAAAACCTAAACCCTGGTGTAAATTTACAATAAGCAGAACCCCCCCCAGTCCCCTTCAATTATCCTGTGGTCTTCAACATCGCCTATGCACAATACAAGGGGTTCACGCTCAAGCTAAGATGGGGACCTAACTATGAAGACCCGATACAAGGACATTATGTTGACGTTTGGTTGGGAGGTTGCGTGATCTGGACAACCAGCCAAACCATGTACCAGCGTACCCTAGCCTACAGGCGAGGAGAAGCGAGAATGTTAATAGAAAACAACATTTGCCCCTACGCACTACGTGCGGGAATCCCACCTACCACGACGGAGGCGCCCTTATGAAAACTGGATAAGACGGAATAAGAAAGTCGGCAATAAAACGTTCGTACTGAAACTAATGATTGAACCAGGTGGAGAGCCAGGCAGGACCAGTCAACCGCTGTACAGTGTGGTAACCGACGCCTCGGATCAAGTCGACAGGGATTTTCAGCGGGGGAGTCACCTCTTGGCCAGAGGCATAAACCGATTTGCGGTCTTCGAGGGGCCCCTCCCACGACCATCAAAGCTAAGAGTCAGCACCAGCACGAAGGCGTGGCGAGGGTTGGACCCAGCGAATAAATACCCATCGCCCATCTACACAGCCCTAATTGCACAACAAGTCTTCAAGACGGAGACATTCCACTTGGGACAGCAACCTATCCTCATCTACTTAAAGGCGACTCACAAAGGTAAAAAGAGACATTTGAAAAAGAGACACCGTAGGACTTGGTCCTACACCGTAGAAACGGGATGGAGTTCCCGCTACACGGAGCCCAAAGACATGCTACATGGCAAACAAGGTACCAGTAGGTGCAGTAGATTCTCAGAAAACCAATAAGACCCAGCATTCATGATATGCAGCTCTTAAGGCTGTGACATTGGGCAATTAGTTTAAAGGGGTGTGTTCAAAAAAATAGCAGTGTCTGCCGTTGACTTTACAAACTCAAAACTATTTCCTCCAAACTTTTTGTTTCTAGGATTTAGCAATCCTGTGAATCACTAAACTAATATTTAGTTGTATGACCACAGTTTTTTTTATAACTGCTTCACATCTGTGTGGATGGAGTCAACCAACTCGTGGCTCCTTTCAGCTGTTATTCCACTCCAAGATTCTCTAACAACATTCATCAATTCATTTACATTTCTTGGTTTTGCTTCAGAAACAGCATTTTTGATGTCACCCCACAAGTTCTCAATTGGATTAAGGTCCGGGGATTGGGCTGGCCACTCCATAAGATTCTGCTGGTCTACTCGTGTGTTTGGGCTCATTGTCTTGTTGAAACACCCATTTCAAGGACATGTCCTCTTCAGCATAAGGCAACATGACCTCTTCAAGTATTTTGACATATGCAAACTGATCCATGATCCCTGGTATGAGATAAATAGGCCCAACACCATAGTAGAGGAACATATCATGATGCTTCATGTCTTCACTGTGTTCTGAGGTTGAATTCAGAGTTTGGGGCTCGTCTCACTAACTGTCTGCGGCCCTCGGACCCAAAATGAACAATTTGACTCTCATCAGTCCACAAAATGTTCCTCCATTTCTCTTTAGGCCAGTTGATGTGTTCTTTGGCAGATTGTAACTCTTCTGCCTTTTTTTAAGAGAGGGACTTTGTGGGGGATTCTTGTAAATAGATTATCTTCACACAGACGTCTTCTAACTGTCACAGCACTTCCAGGTAACTCCAGACTGTCTCTGATCATCTGGAGCTGATCATTGGCTGAGCCTTTCACATTCTGGTTATTCTTCCATCCATTTTGATGGTTGTCTTCCGTTTTCTGCCACGTGTCTCTGGTTTTCTCTCCATTTTAAAGCATTGGAGATCATTTCAGCTGAACAGCCTATAAAATGTTTGCACCTCTTTTTAAATTTTCCCCTCTCCAATCAACTTTTTAATCAAAGTACGCTGTTCTTCTGAACAATGTCTTGAACAACCCATTTTCCTCAGGCTTTCAAAGAGAAATGCATGTTCAACAAGTGCTGCTTCATCCTTAAATAGAGGCCACCTGATTCACAGCTGTTTTCACACAAAATTGATGACCTCACTGATTGAATGCCACACTGCTATTTTTTCGAACACCCCCCTTTCAACTAATTGCTCAATGTCACAGTCTTAAGAGCTGCATATCATGAATGCTGGGTCTTGTTGGTTTTCTGAGAATCTACTGCACCTACTGATACCTTGTTTGCCATGTAGCAATAAAAAATATACTAAAAACCTGGATTAATCTGGTTAGTCACATTGGACTGTTATATATTGTGTTGCTCATTTTGTCAATTTGATTGTTGATCATGGTTTCCTCACACACAGGCTCTGTGATATTGAGTTTGATTCTATGCCCTGTAGATGGTTTCAGGATCCTTAATGTGCATGTTGCAGTTTGTGGGGGGCTTGTTGTTGGATTTCAATTTGCAGTGTTGTGTAATGTGAAACTCATGGTTTTCACATCTTTTTTTCCCATGACAGTAACGAGGAAACTGATGCCACTTGTTTCCCAGCAGTGAGCTGTTTCCTTGTTCCGTGTTGAAATCTGTCAATCAAAACAGTTTATTGAGACTGAAGATAAGATGTTCTTGTTATTGAAATAGTTATGAGAATTTCCTGCTATAGAGACAATGCTCAGCAAGCACACGTGAGTGTCTCCATAAAAATGTTACTGCACACATGAAATCTTCTCAACAGTCATCTTCTGGTTAGGTCTGGCACATATATATTTTAAAATACATAAAAAAAAATCTTGCTTGTATTTTACGTGTAAATTTCAATATTTCATGTTGTTTTTTCATATTTTCTCCTGCATACTGAAAGTTCAACATGAGAGTAGAAAGTTATTTTATTATACTTGGTATACACATAACAACATGTGCCAACAGTGGCTAATAAAGAAGCTATTTGTATTAATTAAATACTCCATCCACTATAATGAGGTCTAATGAAATCGTGCAATTAAACATTTCTATAGTAGCATCCTCTGGTAAATTCTGTATACATTTGCTAATAAATTGCTAATGGTTATTTAATTATTCTTTTCATGCTCATAAGATATGGCACAGATCATAACTTTTGTCCCACAGTCACCAAAGTAAATATTGGACCCATTTTTCACAGGACACATCTTCTGAGCAATCTGACACTAAAATGGCATGAAAGGGAAGATAAATACAGGTCTGAAGTCAGGCTATAGATGGATGATGTTAAATGATACATTGTTAAAAAAAATGCCAGATTTTTTTCACGTAGTTTGGTAGATTGGCAGATCTCTGCCAAGGTCAATGCTGCATTCAGGTGGTCCTTGGATGATTCCATTTCCTGAGTCAGGAAGTCATCAAAGTCAATGGAAGTAGGTGACTACAAATGGAAGTCCCTCTAAAGTTCTGCTTCAAACTCCATGAGGCCAGTCTATGTTTGATGGTGAAATGGCCAAGTAAAACCGGACATAAGGTCATATATATTTAGTATAAAATATAGAACTAAAAAGTCTCCTCATTTTACCTCTTATATTTATATTCAGATTTTATGCTTTTTGTGTTGAAATTGTTGATCCTGTAAGTTGAACTGAAAAAATAATGACCAGGTCATATAGGTGAGGTTGTGCTGAAAACAATGATACCAACATGGCATTGCAAAACATTTTTTAAGTTTATAGACAGGCAGGATGAGGAAGGAGGAAAAAACTGACAAAACAGCCACAAACTCCAAAGGGTTGAAGGTGTGAGTGCAGCAGGTTTACATTCTGCAGATTCCTCAGCGTTCTGATAAACTATATAAAGACACTTTGACCAGTGACAGTCATCAGCTGCTGCATCCTCTGTTTCAGTCAACACCTCAGCAAAGGTAATATTTCACCTGATAGAGAATTCAGTCTAGAGTTAGAAAATGTTATAACTTTTTGTATTCAATTTATAGACGTTTTATACATTAAATACTACTGATGAATATATTGAATATAACTATATAACTATTACTATATATACTTATTACATTAGAGGCATAATATATTGTACATTGTGTTGTATTTGATGTTGTATTATATCATATGTAATGTCACTGTTTTTATATTACCACATTTTACCTCATACTATATTTTCAAAGACATTCAATGTCATAATTTACCATTTGTCGTAAATTATCTTAATGATACAGATTTTTGCATTATTAATCACACTTAAAACATTTTTGCATAAATAAGAGAGGCAAAAATGATGTTGGCAAAGTGAAAAGAGATCTAGTTTAATGTTAATATATTCTTATTTTGTTTCCACCAAAAGATACTCTATATTAACAAAACTCTTCTAAATGATGCTTCATAATTTATCAACCTTAATTCACTTATGACAAAATAATATTTTTAAATGCAGAATATTGACTTTGTTTCATGTTGTTTTTCACAGATGGCATCAGGATTTCATTTTGCTCTGTTGCTCTGTGTGACCAGCGGACTGCTGGCTGCAGCTTCTGTGAGTAAAAACTACACAAATATTGACTTTTATTAAACTCTTTGTGTTGCAGTATGAAGTATGAAGAAGCTGAGGGAAGATGAGACAGTGTTAAATAGCTTAACTAATTTTAATAAAGCTCTGTTGTTCGTTAAGTTCACACTGTGAGCTGAAACATTAGATCATATTTATATTTAAAATAAAAGTAACAACTATTGAGCCTGAAGTTTACACACAGTTACTTTGTTGTTCTGTAATTTGACCGTTAGTGTGATTGCTTAAAAGATTCACCATGTCTTTTTGTGATCACAGTGTTGTGAAGAAGACAAAAAGAAGGATTGCCCAGGTCCGTACAGCATCTGTTGCTCAAATGTATTTGACAGTTTGACGTTTGTATTTGTTTGTTGATTCAGAGTGGAACTTTCTCTTGCTTGTGTCATAGCTTCCTGCCCTGACGGCTGGACTCGGTTCGGCTCTCGCTGCTTCATGTTCCACTTCACTCTGAAGAACTGGATTGAAGCAGAGGTGCAGTAGCTCGTGTTTGTTTGTTGCAAACAGATACTTTATAATAATAAACTTTATTTATATAGCTAGATATAAACATGTATCAAATATGACCAATACAGAAACGTTTTAGGAAGAGATTTAGAAGAAGCTAGACTTAGTGTTTCAGAGTTCAGTGGGCAGTAAGTTCCAAAGTTTGGAGTCTTTATTAGCAAAAGCCTGATCACCCTTTGTCGCAAGCAGTGAGCTGGGGGTAACCAGCAGGGTCCACCTGTAGATCCTGAAGGTTGAGAGGGTACATTCCAGGTCATTAAATCAGATATGTATGTGGAGCGAGGCCGTTTAAAGCCTTTAAAGTTACTGGCCAAGAGGCAGCATGTATATGGAAGCATGTATATGTATTCTTTCTATAACTTTTAAATGGACTATTGTTGTTGGTGACAATTGTTTCTACTTAAATATAAAAATGTAAAGAAAGTTTGTAACCTTCTCCTTCAGAAAACATGCCTGTCCTTCAGTGGGAATCTGGCTTCGCTCCACAGTGTTGAGGATCATACCTTCCTCTACGAGCACATTCGCAGAGTTGCTGGTGCCAACAAACGTACCTGGATTGGAGGCTTTGATGCTGTGAAGGTGAGACTTTAATTACTTACAAGAAGTAAGAATGAAAGGAGAGGAGAGGAGAGGAGAAAAAAATACCTCAAACAAAAACAAATAATGCATCAAAACAAAAAAAGAGATCCCCAAAGACCTACAATCAAGAATTATTGATTTGCATCAGACTGGAAAGGTTACAAAGTATTCCCAGAGACATTAAGTATTCACCAATCAACAGTTAGATAAACTGTCCACAAATGGAGACAACTTAGTACTGTGGCTCGTCTCCTTAGAAGTGGGCACCCAGCCAAGCTGACTCCAAAGGCCCAACCCAGAATGCTCAGTGAGGTAAAAAGAACCCCAAAGTAACAGCTAAAGACAGTTTGCCAAAAAATTGTAAAGTCTGTCTCTATGCAGATGATACAGTATTGTATTTTTTCACTGACATTGCACATTAAAATCCAACAACAAGCCTTTGACAAACAGCAACCTGAACTCTTTATCTTAAAAACTTGTCCTTAACATAAACAAGACCAATGCTTCTTTGTGTGTTTGTTTTGTACCCTCAATATCACTGAGTTTCCTTTAGATTAAATAACGGTTAAATAAATATGTTTAACTTTAACTTCATCTCAATTTTGTCCTGCAGGAGGGCGTGTGGCAGTGGTCTGATGGAACCCCATTCGACTACTCACGCTGGCATCCAGGGCAACCGGACAATGCTGGCAATAACGAGCACTGTTCCCATATCAACGGGTTCAGTAAGTAAACATTTAAACATCCTGTTTGCTAAACGACACTGGTTCTGAACCTGTAGGTGATCATGTTTCAGACATTTGCTGTAATGGTTGTAAACTTTCTCCACAGGCAACTTCTGGAACGATCTGCCTTGTACCTTTAAAGCATCTTTCGTGTGCTCCAAAAGTCTGTGAGGCGTCTTGCTGCAGCGCATCTATAATCTCTTTGGTTCAGCAAACACTTGATTCATTCTCACTTGATTTATTATCTGATAAATTTTAAACACAGTCACCTCTGAGTTTTACATTTAGAATAACTGACTCACTCAGCTGGACGAATATAAATCACTAATTTGACTCTTAATCTGGTAAATTATACCAAATACAGGAAACACTGAAATACTCAAACATCTTTTCCATTATAGTTAAATGAAAAATGTCTGTTATCAAACAGCTTCACACTTCAAGCTGATGTGATGAAAATATTAAAGGGTCAGCTGTTCAGAATGATCCCAGTCTCATGTCTCTTACCCAAAATATCAAACTAGATTAGCTTAGCATAAAGACTGGAAACAGATGAACACACCTAGTCTGGCTCTGTCCAAAGGAAACAAAATGCACCTACCAGACATGAGAGGTGACGGTCTTCTCATCCCAAATGTTCCAAAATATTCCTTTAACCAAAACTGAGTGAATTAGAAAGTAAACGTCCAGAATCTGTCAGAGCTGTAGACCTTCTGTGTGACAAGAGGCGACTGTGGTTACACTGTACAATAACTATTTGTTGGCTTTTAATCCTTTGTGCACCTGCAGGATTTCACCTGTTATTCTGCAGGTGCACAAAGGCATGTCTGCATGTTGTTGTTTTTTTAAATTTCTTAAATGTACCCTTTTTTCTCTATTAATCTGAATTCATTGACTATCCTATAAACTAAGCATTGAGAAATAAAGACAAAAAAAAAAAACTGTCTGGTCTTGACTTCACTTGTGTTTTCTGAAGATACAAATAATTATTTTTTTTGCCAATCATATTTCATTCAGCTTCTTAAATAATTACAATTGAACAGGGTACATATACTCATCACAGATCAATACATTAATGAATAAACAATGTACATAAGAGACTTGTTTTTTTTTTTTTTTTTTACAAAAGTATCCCTTCTTGAAAATACCTGAACACTACTGATACTGGAAGTTATTGAAATTATGTCTCAGACAATGAGATTCAGGTTTTGGTTTGAATAAAATAAGAAAATATCTGTAACATTAAGAAATGTTGTCACTCGTGGTTTAAACTTCTTTTTTTCCCATGGCAGTAACGAGGAAACTGATGCCACTTGTTTCCCAGCAGCGATCTGTTTTCTTGTTCCGTGTTGAGAGCTGTCAATCAAAACAGTTTATTGAGACTGAAGATGCCAACATGGCATTGCAAAACATTTTTTAAGTTCATAGACAGACCGAATGAGAATGGAGGAAGAAACTGACAAAACAGCCCCACACCCCAAAGGGTTGAAGGTGTGAGTGCAGCAGGTTTACATTCTGCAGATTCCTCAGCGTTCTGATAAACTACATAAAGACACTTTGAGCAGTGACAGTCATCAGCTGCTGCATCCTCTGTTTCAGTCAACACCTCAGCAAAGGTAATATTTCACCTGATAGAGAATTCAGTCTCTAGTTAGAAAATGTTATAACTTTTTGTATTCAATATATAGACGTTTAATACATTAAATACTACTGATGAATATATTGAATATAACTATGTAACTATTACTATGTATACTTATTACATTAGAGGCATAATATATTGTACATTGTGTTGTATTTGATGTTGTATTATATCATATGTAATATCGCTGCATTATACTTTGTTTTTATATTACCACATTTTATCTTATACTATATTTTCAAAGAAATTCAATGTCATAATTTACCATTTTTCCTAAATTACCTTAATGATACAGATTTTTGCATTATTAATCACACTGCCAACATAATTTTTGCCTCTCTTATTTATGCAAAAATGTTTTAAAAGTGAAAAGAGATCTAGTTTAATGTTAATATATTCTTATTTTGTTTCCACCAAAAGATACTCTATATTAACAAAACTCTTCTAAATGATGCTTCATAATTTATCAACCTTAATTCACTTATGACAAAATAATATTTTTAAATGCAGAATATTGACTTTGTTTCATGTTGTTTTTCACAGATGGCATCAGGATTTCATTTTGCTCTGTTGCTCTGTGTGACCAGCGGACTGCTGTCTGCAGCTTCTGTGAGTAAAAACTACACAAATATTGACTTTTATTAAACTCTTTGTGTTGCAGTATGAAGTATGAAGAAGCTGAGGGAAGATGAGACAGTGTTAAATAGCTTAACTAATTTTAATACAGCTCTGTTGTTCGTTAAGTTCACACTGTGAGCTGAAACATTAGATCATATTTACATTTAAAATAAAAGCAACAACTATTGAGCCTGAAGTTTACACACAGTTACTTTGTTGTTCTGTAATTTGACCGTTAGTGTGATTGCTTAAAAGATTCACCATGTCTTTTTGTGATCACAGTGTTGTGAAGAAGACAAAAAGAAGGATTGCCCAGGTCCGTACAGCATCTGTTGCTCGACTGTATTTGACAGTTTGACGTTTGTATTTGTTTGTTGATTCAGAGTGGAACTTTCTCTTGCTTGTGTCATAGCTTCCTGCCCTGACGGCTGGACTCGGTTCGGCTCTCGCTGCTTCATGTTCCACTTCACTCCGAAGACCTGGATTGAAGCAGAGGTGCAGTAGCTCGTGTTTGTTTGTTGCAAACAGATACTTTATAATAATAAACTTTATTTATATAGCTAGATATAAACATGTATCAAATATGATCAATACAGAAACGTTTCAGGAAGAGATTTAGAAGAAGCTAGAGACTTAGTGAAGTGGCTAATCCTTTTTGTCCTTTTAGCCAAACAGGTTAGGCCGCAGAGGCGCCGACGCACATCACAATAAGCACGCCGGACTTATCCAGCTCTGATATTTATTAAACGGAACTCCGGTTGACTTTCCCTATCGTCAATATAAAATAAATCATCTTCACTTAATACGATGGTTTCCAAATGTGTTTACAAATGCTTGAGTGCGGTCGAAAAACTATTCATACTCCGCCTCCTTACTGTCCAAAAAAAACCCGTTCACAAAAATTAAATAGACACCTGGCCGTGGGAGGCGCACCACTACATCACCATCCAAATACAAACAAAACTAGGACTGCAAGCAGTACTGAACGGGCCCTCGCAGAGTGGAGCCGTCGGAGGAGGGCACGTCGGGGTAGGGCACGTCGGAGGAGGCCACATCGGGCGCGGCAATGTGGGCTTAGTCCCTGTGCGTCCCAAATGGCGTGTCTCCTACCACTGTGCTCGGGGTATGTGTAAAACATGTTACTTGCTGTTGCCAGCAGGGGGTGCTATGACTGTGTGTCAATATTCACATGTGGGTGTGTTCAGAGGTGGACCCTCATCACGTGTAAGAATTTTGGGCCAGATGAGACAATGTATGGTGAAGTTATACAGTCTCGTGTTTCATGGCGAGACGCCCTATTTGCCGCCATGCCACGCCCACATAGTGTGACCGTAGGTAAAGTTTTCAATAACTTTTGATCCCAAAGGCCTTGTGATGCTACTGACCAAGTTTGAAGGCAATAAGATGCAATTTGTAGGAGGAGTTTGTTAAAGGATGCAACGTGGTCCTGTGATTAATGGGGGTGTGGATATAGCAAAAGGGGCTTTATAAAATATTGTTATGTAGAAGTGTTTAGGGCTGGACTGTGATGAAGCATGAGAAATTTGGAGCAGATGGGACAAAGAATGGGAAAGTTATGACGATCTCGTGTTTTATGGTGAGACGGCCTATTTTGCCGCCATGCCACGCCCACATAGTGTGACCGTCGATAAAGCTTTCAATAACTTTTGATCCCAAAGGCCTTGTGATGCTACTGACCAAGTTTGAAGTTGATCAGGTAAAATCTGTAGGAGGAGTTCGTTAAAGTATGCGACGTGGAAATGGCCAAAAACAGCAGGAAACGCCATGTTCGGTCCAAGATGGCCGACTTCCTGTACGTTTTAGGGTATGGGTTCTTGAGACTTTTTGGTGCGTCTTGCCAAGGTACATGTATGTACCAAATTTCGTGTCTCTACGACATTCCTGTGCGAGGGGCTGAATTTTCTTGACTTTCCAGGGGGCGCTGTTGAGTCATTTTGCCACGCCCATTCCTGGAACCACTAGAATACGTAAATTTGAGCGGAGATGTATGTATATTCCAAAAATGGTGAGTTTTGGAATATGATAAAGGCCCCAAAAAGGCGATTACAATTCCAGGACTAGGCCTGCAAGCAGGACTGAACGGGACCGATCCGAGTGGAGCCGTCGGGGGAGGCCAAGTTGGCGGAGGCCACGTCGGGCGCGGTGCAGTGGTGTCAGTCCCTATACGTCCCAAATGGCGTGTCTCCTTCCACGGTGCTCGGGGTAGGGGTAAAACATGTTACTTGCTGTTGCCAGCAGGGGGCGCTATGACTGTGTCAATATTGACATGCAGGTGTGTTGTGGGCTGGCCCCTAATCACGTGTGTGAAATTTGGGAAAGATTGGACAATGTATGGTCAAGTTATACTGTCTGGTGTGTTATGGCGAGCCGCCATATTTTGCCGCCATGCCACGGCCACACATTGTGAAGGTCAGTAAAGGCGTTGATAAGTTGTGTTCCCCAAGTTCTTGTGATGGTACTGACCAATTTTGAAGTCAATGGGATTCAATCTGTTGGAGGAGTTATGTAAAGTATGCAACGTGGTCATTTTATGAAAGGGGGCGTGGGTAAAGCATAAGGGGCGGGGCTTGCTGAAAGATGGTTATTTAGAAGTGTCAAGGGCTGGACTCTGATGAAGCATGAGAAGTTTGGAGCAGATGGGACAAAGTATGTAAAAGTTATAAATATCTGTTGTTTTTTGGCGAGACGCCATATTTTGCCGCCATGCCACGGCCACATAGTGTGACCGGCGGTAAAGCTTTCAATAACTTTTGATCCCAAAGGCCTTGTGATGCTATGTACCAAGTTTGAAGAGAATAGGGTGAAATCTGTAGGAGGAGTTCGTTAAAGTATGCGGCATGGAAATTGGCAAAAACAGCAGGAAACGCCATGTTTGACTCCAAATAGCCGACTTCCTGTACGTTTTAGGGTATGGGTTCTTGTTACATTCCGGTGCGTCTTGCCATGATACATGTATGTAGAAAAATGTGTGTCTCTATGACATTCCTGTGCGAGGGGCTTAATTTTCTTGACTTTCCAGGGGGCGCTGTTGAGTCATTTTGCCACGCCCTTTACCGGGCCCACTAGAATACGTAAATTTCAGCGGAGATTTATATCTATGCAAAAAATGGTGAGTTTTTGAATATGATAAAGGCTCCAAATTAGCGATTTACTTTCCGTCAGGGGAGGGCACATCGGACGCGGCGCTGTTGGCTCAGTCCCTATGCGTCCCAAATGGCATGTCTCCTACCACTGTGTTCGGGGTAGGTGTAAAACATAATACTTGCTGTAGCCAGCAGGGGGCGCTATGACTATGTGTCAATATTGTCATGTGGGTGTGTCCAGGGCTGGCCCCTCATCATGTGTGAGAAATTTGGGACAGATTGGACAATGTATGGTCAAGTTATACAGTCTCGTATGTTATGGCAAGACGCCATATTTTGCCGCCATGCCACGCCCACATAGTGTGACCGTCAGTAAAGCTTTCAATAACTTTTGATCCCAACGGCCTTGTGATGGTACTGGCCAAGTTTGAAGTTGATCGGGTAAAATCTGTAGGAGGAGTTCGTTAAAGTATGCGACGTGGAAATGGGCCAAAACAGCAGGAAACGCCATATTCAATCCAAGATGGCCGACTTCCTGTACGTTTTAGGGTTTGGGTTCTTGAGACTTTTTGGTGCGTCTTGCCATGATACATGTATGTACCAAATTTCATGCCGATACAACATTCCTGTGCGAGGGGCTGAATTTTCTTGACTTTCAAGGGGGCGCTGTTGAGTCATTTTGCCACGCCCATTCCCGCGACCACTAGAATTTGTACATTTCAGCGGAGATTTATGTATATTCCAAAAATGGGGAGTTTTTGAATATGATAAAGCCCCCAAATTAGACGTTAAAATTGGTAATGAAAAAGAATAATAAGAAACGGACCAATTTCAATAGGGTCCTCGCACCGTTAGTGCTCGGTCCCTAATAATAAAAAACGGACCAATTACAATAGGGTCCTTGCACCGTTAGTGCTCGGTCCCTAAAAACTGGGTGTGTTCCGGGCTGGATCCTAATCACGTGTGTGAAATTTGGGACAGATTGGACAAAGTCTGTCCAAGTTAGACAGTCTTGTGTGTTATGGCGAGACGCCATATTTTGCCGCCATGCCACGCCCACATAGTGTGACCGTCGGTAAAGATTTATATAACTTTTGATCCCAAAGGCCTTGTGATGATACTGACCAAGTTTGAAGTCCATGGGATAAAAGTTGTTGGAGGAGTTATGTAAAGTATGCAACGTGGTTATATGATAAAAGGGGGCGTGGATAAAGCATAAGGGGCGTGGCTTTCTGAAATATTGTTATGTAGAAGTGTTAAGGGCTGGACTCTGATGAAGCATGAGAAGTTTGGAACAGATGGGACAAAGAATGGGAAAGTTATAACAATCTCGTGTTTTATGGCGAGTCGGCATATTTTGCCAAGTTTGGTGCAGAACGATGAAATTGCCTAGGAGGAGTTCGAAAAAGTACGTTTGCGACATTTCGCGAATTTGCGAAAAAAACGGTAGGCGAAAATGGGAGTGGCCTATATCACGAGATTCAGCACAACTCAGGGAATGCGTGGATATAAGTTTTTTGAATGTGCGATAAAGTATGTGGGAGTTATTAGCCTAAATGCGCTTTCCTTTATTATAGCGCCACCTAGTGGTGGAAATTCAGGATGACTATAATAGATTATACAATTTTTCACCAGGTGTGACTTATATTTAAAGTTTCATGACTTTTGGGGTATGTTCAGGCAGTGAAAAATGCGATCATTTGGGTACGAGAAAAATAAAAATAAAAATAAAAAGAATAAACATTCGAAATACAATAGGGACCTCGCAGGTCGTTGCCTGCTCGGGCCCTAATAAAAAAAAGAATAATCATTCGAAATACAATAGGGACCTCGCAGGTCGTTGCCTGCTCGGGCCCTAATAATCATTCGAAATACAATAGGGACCTCGCAGGTCGTTGCCTGCTCGGGCCCTAAAAATAATAAATAAACATTCGAAATACAATAGGGACCTCGCAGGTCGTTGCCTGCTCGGGCCCTAATAATCATTCGAAATACAATAGGGACCTCGCAGGTCGTTGCCTGCTCGGGCCCTAAAAAATGATAAAGCCCCCAAAAATGCGATTACTTTTTCTGAAGAAAAATAATAATAATAGACGGACCAATTTCAATAGGGTCCTCTCACCGTTAGTGCTCGGTCCCTAATAAACGGACCAATTTCAATAGGGCCCTCGCACCGTTAGTGCTCGGTCCCTAATAAACGGACCAATTTCAATAGGGTCCTTGCACCGTTAGTGCTCGGTCCCTAATAAGTGTCTCCAAGCTCCTCCAGAATTTCCAAACCAAGTTGGCTCCCTATTCTGTTCCTTTCCTCGGAAATGATTTCTTTACGAATAAAAAATATCATAATTAACTAAAAACAAGTTTACCTATTTTCAAAATATATCTAAGTGTTCAATATGGCTCCAACACTTAGTGTTTCAGAGTTCAGTGGGCAGTAAGTTCCAAAGTTTGGAGTCTTTATTACAAAAGTATCCCTTCTTGAAAATACCTGGACACTATTGATACTGGAAGTTATTGAAATTATGTCTCAGACAATGAGATTCAGGTTTTGGTTTGAATAAAATAAGAAAATATTAATTTTTAACTACAAATCTCTTCACTTTCTTTTGTAAAATGTGAATAAAAAAGATGATTTATAATTTATAATGCAAAAAATCTGTAACATTAAAAAATGTTATCACTCATGGTTTTAACATCTTTTTTTCCCATGGCAGTAACAGGGAAACTGATGCCACTTGTTTCCCAGCAGTGATCTGTTTCCTTGTTCCGTGTTGAGAGCTGTCAATCAAAACAGTTTATTGAGACTGAAGACAAGTTGTTCTTGTTATTGAAATAATTATGAGAATGTCCTGCTTGGCAGTGAATAGATTCTATTTATAGCTGTGTTCAGGTGGAATCCAAACAATGTAGCAACTAAATTAAGTAGCCTACTTGCAAACTGTGATGAACTCAATTGAAAAAATCAATTTCAACATTTCTACAATTCTCTGGGCAGTAAATTCCAAAGTTTGGAGTCTTTATTAGCAAAAGCCTGACGACCCTTTGTCGCAAGCAGTGAGCTGGGGGTAACCAGCAGGGTCCACCTGTAGATCCTGAAGGTTGAGAGGGTACATTCCAGGTCATTAAATCAGATATGTATTGTGGAGCGAGGCTGTTTAAAGCCTTTACAGTTACTGGCCAAGAGGCAGCATGTATATGGAAGCATGTATATGTATTCTTTCTATAACTTTTAAATGGACTATTGTTGTTGGTGACAATTGTTTTGTACTTAAATATAAAAATGTAAAGAAAGTGTGTAACCTTCTTCAGAAAACATGCCTGTCCTTCAGTGGGAATCTGGCTTCGGTCCACAGTGTTGAGGATCATACCTTCCTCAAAGAGCACATTCGCAGAGTTGCTGGTGCCAACAGACTTACCTTGATTGGAGGCTTTGATGCTGTGAAGGTGAGACTTTAATTACTTACAAAAAGTAAGAATGAAAGGAGAGGAGAGGAGAGGAGAAAAATACCTAATAATGCATCAAAACAAGTGTTTCTAAACATAGAGAAGATGAAGCTCCACACCAACAAGATTTTACGACTGTTTACCAAATTAATCACCTTTACATTGACCTTTTTCACAGCCAGGATAGTCAAAGAGTAAAGAGAAACTAGTTGGGAAAATGAAACTGACCACAATAAAACATACCAAGGGTGTGCAAAAAAAATCCATGTTTATTGTGTTGCTCATTTTGTCAATTCGATTCTGTTGATCATGGTTTCCTCACACACAGGCTCTGTGACATTAAGTTTGATTCTATGCCCTGTTGATAGTTTCAGGATCCTTAATGTGCATGTTGCAGTTTGTGAGGGGCTTGTTGTTGAATTTCAATTTGCAGTGTTAGTGAAACAATACTGTATCATCTGCATAGAGACAGACTTTACAATTTTAACAGTGGCAAAAAAAACTATGTGACCGTCTGAAATAACCTGGTTTTCTCCATTAATTTGTCATAAAATCTCAGAGACATTAAGTATTCACCAATCATCAGTTAGATAAACTGTCCACAAATGGAGACAACTTAGTACTGTGGCTCATCTCCTTAGAAGTGGGCACCCAGCCAAGCTGACTCCAAAGGCCCAACCCAGAATGCTCAGTGTGGTAAAAAGAACCCCAAAGTAACAGCTAAAGACAGTTTGCCAAAAAAATTGTAAAGTCTGTCTCTATGCAGATGATACAGTATTGTATTGTTTCACTGATATTGCACATTAAAATCCAACAACAAGCCTTTGACAAACAGCAACCTGAACTCTTGATCTTAAAAACTTGTCCTTAACATAAACAAGACCAATGCTTCTTTGTGTGATTGTTCTGTACCCTCAATATCACTGACAGTTTCCTTTAGATTAAATAATGGTTAAATAAATATGTTTAACTTTAACTTCATCTCAATTTTGTCCTGCAGGAGGGCGTGTGGCAGTGGTCTGATGGAACCCCATTCGACTACACACGCTGGTCTCCAGGGCAACCGGACAATTATGGCAATAACGAGCACTGTTCCCATATGAACTGGAATGGTAAATAAGCATTAAAATGTGCCGTTTTCTAAACGACACTGGTTCTGAACCTGTAGGTGATCATGTTTCAGACATTTGCTGTAATGGTTGTAAACTTTCTCCACAGACAACTTCTGGAACGATCTGTCTTGTACCTATAAAGCATCTTTCGTGTGCTCCAAAAGTCTGTGAGGTGTCTTGCTGCAGCGCATCTTTAATCTCTTCGGTTCAGCAAACACTTGATTCATTCTCACTTGATTTATTATCTGATAAGTTTTAAACACAGTCACCTCTGAGTTTTACATTTAGAATAACTGACTCACTCAGCTGGACAAATATAAATCACTAATTTGACTCTTAATCTGGTAAATTATACCAAATACAAGAAACATTGAAATACTCAAACATCTTTTCCATTATTGTTAATTGAAAAATGTCTGTTATCAAACAGCTTCACACTTCAAGCTGATTTGATGAAAATATTAAAGGGTCAGCTGTTCAGAATTATCCCAGTCTCATGTTTCTTACCCAAAATATCAAACTAGATTAGCTTAGCATAAAGACTGGAAACAGATGGACACACCTAGTCTAGCTCTGTCCAAAGGAAACAAAATGCACCTACCAGACATGAGAGGTGACGGTCTCAGTAAAGGTCCAGAATCTGTCAGAGCTTTCTGTGTGACAAGAGGACAACTCACGACTGTGGTTACACTTCATAAAAACTATTTCTTGGGTTTTAATCCTTTGTGCACCTGCAGGATTTCACCTGTTCTGCAGATGCACAAAGGCATGTCTGCATGGTTTTCTTTTTTTCAAAATCTCTAAAATGTACCCCTTTCTCTCTATTAATCTGAATTCATTGACTATCCTATAAACTAATCATTGAGAAATAAAGACGAAAAAAAAACCTGTCTGGTGTAGACTTCACTTGTGTTTTCTGAAGATACAAATTTTTTTTTTTTTGCCAATCATATTTCATTCAGCTTCTTAAATAATTACAATTGAACAGGGTACATATACTCATCACAGATTAATACATTAATGAATAAACAATGTACATCAGAGAAAAAAAAATCCAAATGTATACCTTCTTGAAAATACCTGGACACGACTGATACTGGAAGTTATTGAAATTATGTCTCAGACAATGAGATTCGGGTTTTGGTTTGAATTAAATAAGAAAATATTAATATTTAACTACAAATCTTTTCACTTTCTTTTGTAAAATGTGCATAAAAAATATGATTTATAATGCAAAAAAATCTGTAACATTAAGAAAATTTACTACAAACGGTAAATTATGATATCATACTAGATGTTTGGAGGTAAAGTTTAAGGTAAAATCCAAACAAGACATGTACAACAAATTTGTTCTGCTTGTCTTGGCTGTGGATGGAGATTATGTTTTTATTAACACTGGACGTAAGATGTTGATGTTGGACTTTGTTGTAAGCTAATGCTAGCCTGTATCAATCACAGTGAATCACACAGAATCCAGAGTTGAAAAGGGGGAAGCAGAAATCCTTTTGATGAAGAATCAGCTCCTTGTTGGGTTTCAGTGTTTTCAGAGTCATTCGTTGTGTTGTTGGCTCCAAAATCTTGGGTTGGATCTTTGTGACTATATCCAGCAACGGTCACAAGCAGGAAACTTAGAGAGTTGTTGGAGAGGTGGTCTTGCACAGACCCAGCTGGAGGAGAGAGAAGTTGTCTGATCTGCCTCCTGTCAGACCAGGTCAGGACATGTGACGTGTCGTCTCCTCGAAGGAGTTTGAGAAGAAGAGGGAGAAGAATGGCTGCAGGAGACTTTTGTGTCTGGAGCCGGGGGTTTGAGCTTCCTGGACAAAACAGCGAATGACGTTTTCCACACATCAGGTATATGCAAATCCACACATTCTTTGTTTGGGGGGACAAACACTCTCCATTTTGAGGGGGCTAAAATTAAGAAAATGCTGGCACATTTTCATCCAGTTCAGTTCATGTATCAAAATGAACACTTGTGGCATACCTGTGTCCTCAACACAACCAATACTCTGGATGGGATCATGACTAGCAACTGTTCCGCAAAAAATCTGACTGTCAGCCCCTAACCTGGGGCCTGTTGCACAAAACTAGGATAAGGGATTAAGCCGGGATATGTTGGTTATCCTGGCTCAATTTATCCGTGATCCGGTTGCACAAAAGTAGGATAGGAGGCAGTAGGATATGTTATGGTATAAGTTACATGTACAAAGTGTAAAATGATGTTCCTTTATTGAATAAGGATAAATCAAAACAGGTAAACCATCGGCTCCTTTCAAAACTGAAGTCACAGTGACTCTACAAGATAGAAAGCACAGAATCAAAGTATATTATACAACACAAGGATAAATACACATTCAAAGGTCTGTATATACTACTAGAATCAACCCGTTCTCATTCCCGAAGCGTAAAATACCGACTATTTGTCACGCCCCTGAACGTATCATACTGACGAAAAGGGTACCCTTCCACGTGTGTGGGGAACGCTCTGGGTTCTCAATTGACTCCAATATAAACCCGCTCGCGGTGCTGAGAAACGCTTAGAGCAGAGGCTTACAGCCGTCTATTCACTCCAATAATATCCCGACCACGGCCCTCCATTACGCTGCCAGCGACAATCTGAATGGAGAACCGAGGACCCTGTGCACGGAAGTATTTTTCTCCCTATTTTAAGGATTTCTTTTAATGACATCGTCAACATTTCTCAACACAAACACATCAAAGTCTCACTGATAATTCAACAATAAAATAGCTTCATGTTGTGGCTCTCAGTATCATTTTTTTCTCCTTCGATTCTGAGAAATAAACTTTTATTCGTTTGTTTTACGGCATTCCACTGGCGGACATTTCTCTCATTTTTAGTGAAAAAAAATAAATATTTTGACTTTGTTTCTGCATAAAAATGGATTTTGATTACATTTCTAGCGAGAAATATATGTTTTATGTTCTTAATATTCACTCAGTGAATGTACATAATCACTTTGTGCCGAAGATCTCGCCAGAAAAAGACGATCCGCTGTGTTTTATTTTGAAATCTGTTTTATTTTGTAATCTACCGCGATCATAGCGGATGTGGTCCTATCCTCGCGGATGTGCTGTGCGATCTCATTGAATCGCGCTTCACTGTAAATGGCCCCGACTCTGCTCTCCTGTTTTAGTTAAAATATCTTCATTAAACAAACATTGTTGTCTTTTTTTAGCATAGATAATATACATACAGTATAATTATTTATTAGACAGTGTGTGATATTCGATATATTGGGTAGAAATAGGTTTTCACAACCCTAATATGGAAGAACTACAAAACGAGAGGTCTAGGGAGTTGTAGTTTTTTTAATAAAACAGGTTTTCCCCTAAAATTGGAAGTTGGAAATACTTAATTAGTGGCTTTCCAGGGGTTTGAGGGGATGTCAATCACATTTTTGGCATCAGAATTTAAATATTGTCTTGTTCAATGGGGGATTTGTTATTTTTTCAGCTTATCCTAAAGCCCCCCCACTCCCACCCCTTAGTGACTATGCTCACATTATAGTCCATGTCAACACCTTTCTATAACAGTAGGTCTCATGTCTGGAACCCTTTTTGTCTCTTAGTTATAATCATTTAAATATGCCCCAGGGTTAAGGTTCAAAGGTCAATATCTCAAAGCAAGAATATTATAGAACCTTGAAATTGATATATGTTACTCTCCAGGCCAAGACCTTTCCGGTGATGTATTTGGTTTAGCTCTGTGACAAAGTTTTATTTTTTCACATCTCGCACTCAGAGCACTCAAAGGGCTGTGGGAATCTAAGGCTGTTAGGGCAGATTTCCAAGGTTTGAAAAAAATAAAACTACAACTACAATATGTGCCTCAAAATGAAGTATAAAGTTACATTTAATGGAAATTATCAAGTAACTATTACTTAAGTACAGTACTTGAGTAAATGTACTTAGTTACATTCCACTAATTCTCTCGACCACTGACCACTTTAAATCCCTGTTTACTGAGAAATAATTACATTTATGGACATTTGATGAATTCCTCATTCATTGGGGCACATTATAGCTGCGAGCATGTTTGTGGTGACGTGTTATTTAATGTGGTGGTGAGATAGAACGATGGTTTGAAGGACAGTCCGTTCCCAAGGCCCCTGAATTAACCAGATAAAAACAATATGTGAAAGAAATATCAAACTTGTGATGGGAAGTTAGTGTCAACCTATGCCCTCTAGTGGCGGAATAATTCAAGCTTTATTATTTTATTTACAGATATGTTTTTAATGTCTTTAAATTGATGAAAGGAATACACTGTTTTTGTATTTCATCATTTTATTCTGACAATCAGAAGGGATATCTTACACACACACACACACACACACACACATATATATATATATATATATATATATTTAAAAGTATATGATCATAAAAAGTCGGAAAAAAGAAAAGTAAAAAAAATGTTAAATAAAAAAATATATTTTAAAAAATCAATGCCATGTAAAAGTGAATTATCCTCATTGAACATGATCTGTGGGAGGTAAATATTGATTGGAATGGTTAGTAATGGAGTTATAAATGAAATATAAACAATGTTTATTAGGATTTTTAGTTTCTGACACTTTTGGTAAATAAAACATGGTTCAACGATTCAAATTCATCCATGAACATTATTGCTGCTCCTGAGAAACGAACATAACAGGAGGGTTGATTGATCCATTAATTAAAGTAAATGACAACATATGTAAAGTATTTATGTCATGATTATTATAATATATAGATAATAATATGAAACTATAGGGGGAAACGCGTACATTGTTCTACTTTAAAGAGTTCACCGTACAGTTTAAGATTCTCTTCCTGGTTTATAAATCTCTTCATGGTCTTAGTCCAGCCTATCGATCTGATTGACTTTTATCCTGTGAACCCTGGAGGACCCCCAGGTCTTCTGGAGGACCCCCGGGTCTTCTGAAGGACCCTCTGGTCTCCTGGAGGACCCTCGGGTCTTCCGAAGGACCCTCAGGTCTTCCGGAGGACCCTCAGGTCTTCCGGAGGACCCTCAGGTCCCCTGGAGGACCCTCGGGTCTTCCGGAGGACCCTCGGGTCTTCCGGAGGACCTTCGGGTCTCCTGGAGGACCCTCGGGTCTTCTGGAGGACCCTCGGGTCTCCTGGAGGACCCTCAGGTCTTCTGGAGGACCCTCAGGTCTCCTGGAGGACCCTCAGGTCTTCTGGCCTTTTAATAAAACCAAAAGTTAGAATTAAAAACCCTCGCTGAGGCGTTTTCCCTGAAGACCTGAGGCCATCAGAGACACTTCAGATTTTTCAGAGAAAACTTAAGACTTCTCTTTTTAATTTGGATTTTACTTGAATCATTTCAAAAAAATATTTTCTGCTCATGAATCTTAGTGTTACAACATCTTCTCTTTTATTTATTTATAAACCATATAAAATGTTTACTAACCGTTTTATCATCACAACTTCACCTTTATGATCCGACAATTATTCTTTCACTTTGACCTACTTTATTAACACATTGAGCCCAAAAATCATGAAATCTGGGTTGAAAAACTAAACTATTTAATACAATAATGCCCACAAACAGGCTTAATAAAGCCTAAAAAATAAAGCTCAGAGATGATGAAACTTCATCAAAGATTCTAGATCACAGAGGCCATTTATTGTTAAAAAGCAGCAGGATTATGGAAAGTCTTCTCTTTTATCTCCATGAAGAAGAAAACACCAAATAAATCATCACACAAGTAAACTGTGACAAATATAAATAAACGGACAATTTGTGAAATAATTAAAGAACTTTATTAAATTCATTGCATACATTATTATGTTATTTCATCATACATTTTCACAACATTACTTTGATATTTTTTATGCAATTATAAACTAATTTTGAATCAAAAATGTAAAAGTCTGGTTTTATTTCATTCATTCATTCATTGTTGAGACTTTATGAATATGTGTAATCTAATCTTATTAATCTTATCGATGAAATGTCAGAAAATAGTGAAAAATCTCTGTTATTAATGTTATAAATCCCCACAGCACACACACACACACACACACATGAATTCAAATGTCTTGTTATAATAAACCAACACGTTTAAATATGAGTAAATATAAGTTTATGACCATAATGACAAAGAAAACATTAAATATTCATAATTGAAAAGCCAGAAGTGTTTGGCATGTTTTGATGCGATATATTAACTCAAATGAAGAAAGATGTTTTTACTCATGATTCCACACAACATTAAAGTTTAAAGGTGGATTTTGACTGGAGTTGATTCCATCAGATCTCATTTATATTACAGTTTTTTTTACAACCGCTATGACTCGTTTGTCAGAACCTTAAAAACTTTTTCTAAACTGTTGACTATAAAAACGTGTCAAATGACTAAAATGATTTTATTTGACTATAAAAACGTGTCAAATGACTAAAATGATTTTATTTGATGATAAAAACTTGTCAAATGACTAAAATGATTTTATTTGATTATAAAAACTTGTAAAATGACTAAAATGATTTTATTTGATGATAAAAACGTGTCAAATGACTAAAATTATGATATTTGATGATAAAAACTTGTAAAATTACTAAAATGATTTTATTTGATTATAAAAACTTGTCAAATGACTAAAATTATGATATTTGATGATAAAAACTTGTAAAATTACTAAAATGATTTTATTTGATTATAAAAACTTGTCAAATGACTAAAATGATGATATTTGATGATAAAAACGTGTCAAATGACTAAAATGATGCTATTTGATGATAAAATGCAGCGAGTGGATGAATCAGCTGATTGGTGCAGCTCTATTGTCACACATCACACAAAGACTCTGAGGAAAGAAAGAGACTTTTGTCAGATTAACAGCAAATGTAAATTAGAACTCGTCCTTCCTGCTCTTCTTCTTCTTCTCCTCCTTGTGGAAGGCTTTTCCATCTGCCTGCTTCCTAAAGCTCAGTTTGACGTCGTCATTCACCCCCTGGTCCCTCAGCTTCTGTTTGATCTGACAAACATTATTAGTCACTCAGAGAGATTACATTCTGCTTTCTTCTTTACATTTCATCCTCTGGAAACTTCTTTGTTTCCTCACATGATAGTTGCTGACTTTCCCTGTTTCTTCTCCTGTAAACTCTCGGGCTTTTCTCACATTGCTCCATTGTATTTGGACATTTTCTTGGTGATAGAAGTTTATTCTTATTAAAGTTTATTATTCTAAATGTCTCTTTATCTGTTTCTTTTACTGCTTTAATGTGAATTCACTCTCTGAGGGTCAATAAAGTTTCATCTTGATGCTAATAAACACTCATTTGTTTGCTGGGTTTTTGCATCAAATGTGAGTAAAAAGCAGATTTACCTGCTTCAGCATTGCCTCCATCACAGCAGGGTCGTTGGGGTCCACAGAGCTCCTCAGCCTCAGTCTGAACACTTGCTTTGAAGGGACTTTAAAAAGACAATCAAACATGATGAGTTGAGAGATTTCTGCTCTGATAATAATCAGCATCCTGTTGATATAAAGTGTCCTCAGTTAGTTTAGTCCTGCCTGTGGTCAGTTTAGAGCTATACTGCAGGCCGCCACCAGGGGGCGTTCAGGGCTTTATCAGTCAGGTAGAAGCAGTTACTTCCTCCATCTGTTCATATTCTCACATTGAAGTCAACACAAACTGATGATCTGCAGTTGGTCACTGCACATTAACACCAACATCCTGAGAGTTCACATTTATTGTCCAGAAATGTGTTTTATTGTTCATTTCATGCTAAAGTAAACCTAAATCTAATATAAATACTGTTTGAATCAGGGGTTACCACTCACCTGGACCGTAGCAGATGAATGGATGCTTATTGAAACAGTTCCTGTCCCACCATACTCTAGTGGAGCTGAAATCTGCTGCTACACAATCCTCCTTCCCCCCGTAGTTATCAGGTTGACCTGACTTCCAGTATCTGAACGAGGAGTTGCTTCCATCGGACCACTTCCAGGAGTCTCTGAAAAGGCCGATCCAGGCATACCATCCTCCTGGACTCAGCTCCTGGACCTTCTGGTTCTCTGCCTGGTTCCTCACACTGGCCAGGTCTGTGTGGTGTTCTCTGCAGTAGCTCTGGGCCTCGGTCCAGCTCATGGGGTCGTTAATGAAGACAAAAGTCACATCCAGCCCTGAACATAGAGCAGAGAGAAATGCTGTGCAGAGGCAACATAACACACACTGATGCAAACTTTATATCTGAGTTTTTCTCCGTCTGAATGTTTTTCTCAGCAGTCTGATGTTTCTTAACCCTTTGATGTACAACATGAATCTAAAGTGACCCGACAGTTTTTATGTTCTATATCTTTGCAATAAATTATTTTCATCATTCAGTATTTCAGGTTTTCCTCAATTAGTTTGTTTTTGATCATCATACATCCTCATTTTATGTTTTCCTTCATTAATTTTTTAGTAAAATCCCTTTCTGTGTCACTACTCTTCTAATGCAAGACATGGGTCAAAAATGATCCATATCCATTTTTTTAGCTAAGTAGCTTGCTAAGCTAACTACTTAGAGAACTTCTTGGCTAAGTTTTTAGCTAAGTAGCTTGCTAAGCTAACTACTTAGCTAACTTCTTGGCTAAGTTTTTAGCTAAGTAGCTTGCTAAGCTAACTACTTAGCTAACTGCTTGGCTACGTATTTAGCTAAGTAGCTTGGTAAGCTAACTACTTAGCTAACTTCTTGGCTAAGTATTTAGCTAAGTAGCTTAACTACTTAGCTAACTTCTTGGCAAAGTAGTTAGCTTAACAAGCTACTTTGCCAAGAAATTAGCTAAGTAGCTTGCTAAGCTAACTACTTAGCTAACTTCTTGGCTAAGTATTTAGCTAAGTAGCTTAACTACTTAGCTAACTTCTTGGCAAAGTAGTTAGCTTAACAAGCTACTTTGCCAAGAAATTAACTAAGTAGCTTGCTAAGCTAACTACTTAGCCAAGTAGTAAGCTATCTAGTAATACTAAAACTTTTTTTCTTCATAAAGTATGAGAAGCAAAATGTAAATAATGATCTGTTGTTATCAAAAACAAGATATTTAAAGAATACTTGTAATATTCAATCATAAAATAAGTTGATATCAAAAGATAGAGCACAGAAACACACAGCAGCATTAAATAACACTATTATATTAAATAACACTATTATATTAAATAACATGTGAATGAATGAGGGTGACTTTCGAGCATGTTGTGCATTAGAAGGGTTAATGAATGTGAGCATGAAGCTGAAGTCACCGTGGAGCTGTGTGCATATCAACTCCTTCTCTTGCAGCCCTGTTGACTGAGACAGTGACGTGGGATAAAGCTGTTAATGATGGAGCTCTTTATAGAAACAGAGAAATGAAGGCAGGACTCATCTGCTTTAAATGAGCTTCATGTAACTGGAGACAGAGAGGCAAAGAGCAGCAGAGAAGGGGAGAGGTCAACAAGCTCAACTGGTCTGTTTTACCTTCACTCATCAATATTCTCACCTGTCACATTACAGCACACCGCCTGAGCGTTGGCTGTGCAGCTGATATCGTTCCATAGTCCAGTACCACTATATATCGATGTGCAGTATTCAGCACCTCCTCTATTGTCTGGTTCTCCATAAGCCCATCGTCTGAACTCCTCCTCTCCTGGTCTGTAGAAGCTTGTGTTTGACAGTGACCACCTCCAGCTGTTCACGTCATCGTACAGTCCGATCCAGGCGAGCTGAAACACATATTTGCATTAATAATAATATTCATGTGTCCATATGAAGAGTGAAACAGGTTGTGCTTCCTGTAATAATTGCTGCTGTTTATACTGGACATTAAGAGATCTCTTATAATACACGTTCAATAGGGAACTAAATCCTTCGTCCTCCTTCAGAGTAAAAAAACAAAAAGATTTAAAAGTTTGTGTGAAGTTTCACGTCTCAGACTGTAAAACTTTAAACCCACGTGTCACTGACATGATGTCAGAAACATGTTGAAAGTGAACTCACAGAGGAAACTCCTGCTGTTTCTGCCGTTTTCTTCAGGATCTCAGCTTCCTCCATGCTGTCTACAGTGGCCAGGTCTGTGTATTTCTCTCTGCAGTAACTTTGTGCTTCAGTAAAAGTCTTCTGTTCATTAATGGCATGGTACTGACGTCCAGCACACAGGCCTGTAGAGACACACATGAATACCGTACTGGTCACATTTATGCTATAAATAACTTTTTATACATGTTCACTCTGTAACTTTACAGTTTTATGAAAAATATATAATAAAATACGTTTTAATATAATAATATAATAAGTTTTAATATAATAATATAAAACACAACATTAAAAACATATTATTAAATATAACATGATATAATAAGTTTTAATATAATAATATAAAACACAACATAAACATATATATATAATTAAATATAACATGATATAATAAGTTTAAATATAATATAATATAATAATTTTTAATATAATAATTAAAAAAATTACATAATTTATATCTAATACAACAAAATATCACATCATATAATAATATATAATATAATAATATGTAACAGTGGTTGGTGTGCCGTGAGATTTTGTGACAACCACACACTATTAATGCAGTATACAACAATACAAAACGTTATTAATTCATGCTTAATTTCCTGTATTATTACTGTGTGCGTCTCATTTCCCCATACAGAGGCACATTCTATACTAGCCTCAGAATAACTAGTTTTAAAACTCGTCCTCAAAGGGAACCCAGTATTTTCACCGTATTATTCACAGCTTTCCAGACCAGATTATTTTAAATTATAATGAAATAGTTTTGATGAACACGTTGTGATTCACTAGAGCGTGTTCATTTTACAGCCCTCTTCCCTTCAGATCAACAGCAGCATGGTGACAGAGAAACGTTCCTCTCCGTCTGTCAGAGAGAGAAAAAAGAGACTCTGACTGGAAGACAGCCAGCAGCCACTTCACGCATGCCTGGTTCATTTACAGGCTGGACGCTGAGGAGTTAACATGTCCTGCTGACTGCACCTCTCCCCACTGGCTGGCTGCTCCATGTCCCAGGGGAAAGCCCTGATTATTGGACTGATATGAATACAGGTCTGCCTTAGGCAGTTTGAAAAACACTGATATAATATATAATATCATATATTTTAATATAACTGCACAACGTTTCACACTGAAAGATTGTTCTTTTTACTTATTCTGCATTTCAGAAACAGGACAAATTTATACAACACATCTTCACCTTTTTGGCTTCTGACCTCGAACAAAAAATCTGCATTTACAATAATAAATACTATATAGTATGACAAAGTGTTTTGGTTCAGATCTACCAGTTTAATTAGTGCAGGTATCAGTGAAAAACAGAGACTGAGCACATTTTAACTGATTTATCTCTAATTTCTCAGAACAATTAGAGATGTGACTGATTCCTGCTTTTTAAAAAGGAGATCAGCTCAGTGTGTGTTTGGGTTTAAGAGGCACTTTGACAAAGATCAGAGGACTCAGTTTATAAATGACGTCCTCCGAGCTGGACTGGAACAATAGAAAGGCGTGTCTGACATGGTGAAGGTGGCGGGGCCCTGAGACCTGAGGCCCCGGGACCACAGCTCTTTATCCAGCCATGTATGATGTCATCACCATCAACCAGTCTGCTCTAGTCTCTACATCAGTTATAATGTAACTGAAGGGCATCATAAAAGAGTTGTGATAACAACTCTGCAGCCACAATGATACATCAATGTAGTGTGAATATAAAAGAAGAGAAAGACTTGCCTGGTGCAGCCATGAGGAGCAGAAAAACCAACAACATCTTGATTTCTCTCTGGCTTCATGAGAGGGTGACCCTTCAGACTCGCTGCTGCCGCTGGAATGGACGGACGGTGTACAATCCCTGAGTACTTTTCAAACTACTGTGTACAATCCCTATTCAAAGTACATGGTCCCATCAGACGCAGCAATCGTTTGCATCTTGAGAAAACAACAGGCAAATTCGGCACAATTACCTTAACAAATGTGATCTCATGTGGGTCACGCTGCTTGTTGTTTGTCTGCATGTGGCGGCACGACAGTTTACAGGAATACAACATGTATTCAGAGCCTTTAATGCAGTAAAATACTCATACTACACTGTGAAAGTACTACACTACAAGTAAAAGTGCTGCATTCAAACCTTATTGAAGTAAAAGTATATATCAGCAAATTATACTGAGAGTGGAGAGAGAGAGGGAGAGAGAGAGAGAGAGAGAGAGGGAGAGAGAGAGAGAGAGAGAGGGAGGGAGAGAGAGAGAGAGAGAGAGAGAGAGAGAGAGAGGGAGGGAGAGAGAGGGGGGGGAGAGAGAGAGAGAGAGAGAGGGAGGGAGAGAGAGAGGGGGGGAGAGAGAGAGGGGGGGAGAGAGAGGGAGAGAGAGAGAGGGAGAGAGGGAGAGAGAGAGGGAGAGAGAGAGGGGGGGGAGAGAGAGAGAGAGAGAGAGAGAGAGAGAGAGAGAGAGAGGGAGGGAGAGAGAGAGAGAGAGAGAGGGAGGGAGAGAGAGAGGGGGGGAGAGAGAGGGAGAGGGAGAGAGGGAGAGAGAGAGGGAGAGAGAGAGGGGGGGAGAGAGAGAGAGAGAGAGAGAGAGAGAGGACGAGTTTCTTGATTAAAATTAAATATTTTTAGGTGTTGGGGATCAACTTTAACGTAGATCCTGCTCTTTTTATTTTCATACTTGCTGATAATATGACATATAAATATTTATGTTCTTTACTAAAAACTTTGTTTTTTAACAAGAATAACAATGATGAGAGTTTCCTGTTAAAGCAGACTGCAGTGGAGAGAAAGGGAGAGAACCACAGCAAGATAACAGAAGAGAACCTGTGGGCCTCCACCTGCAGAGTGAGGCCTGAGGGTCTGGAGCAGAGTGAGTCTGGCAGCAGGTAAAGGAGGGTACCTAACCCCTGACCCCTGACCCCCGGCTTCAGCGGCTCTGGGGATGTGGAACGTCACTTCGCTGGCGGGGAAGGAGCTTGTGAGGAGGTGGAGCGTTACTAGAGATAGTTGGTCACCTCCACACATAGCCTGGGCTCTGGACCAAACTCCTGGAGAGAGGCTGGACTCTCTCCTTTTCCAGAGTTGCCCGGGGTGAGAGGTGCCGGGCGGGTCTGGAGACCCTCGCAAGCCCCCAGCTGAGCGCCGCTGTGTTGGAGTTCTCCCCGAGGAACCAGAGGGTCGCCTCAATGCGAGGAGTATCCGGCCTTCTTGGAGTCTCTGGGTGGTGTCCTGGAAGGCTCCAAAAAATGTCCCACTTTCAAAATGGCGGCCGCCAGGTCTTTAAAATGACCATTAATTACTTTTAGTCAGGTGGCTGAGCTACATAAAGGGGACACGTCGGACAAAAGCTCCAAATTTTTTCCACATGCTCTCCATCACAATAACTTTCAATTTTTGATGGGAGCCACTTCATCAAGATTGAGGATCAGAGATGCAAGCCACATAAAGTCTATGAGAAATCAATTTATCTTCCAAGCCACTTAGAATGTCAATCTTTCTGTCAAAATATATATTTTCTGGGTCAATGAATCCATTAAAGCTATTGAGAATCTCACTAGATGATTATATGATCAAATAGATATGTTCATTGGGCCATGTATGTACATAATTTCCAACTCAGTTCCTAAGCGGTCGGACATATACTAATATAGCTCATATACAGTGCATGTACTCTGAGACATGAATAACATGCATACATTTAACTGAACTTGTATTATTTATCACCTTTACAAGCATAAAGAGTGGTTTCCAGTGTGCCTTCTTGCATGAGCGACTTGCACCAAAGTCACTTGAACCATTACAACCACACTTGAGCAGTTCACTGCAGGCTATTGATGTAATTTGTAGAATGCGCCACACAGGAAGCCAGACCTGGCTGTCTTCTGGCTGCTGGGCCAGTTCAGATGTTACCCAGATCCCAGACTGGGAGGCAACTCACTTCAAGTGCTGCAGCAGGGAATCCTGAGTTGGTGGAATATGTTCCATTGTTTTGTTCTTCTGTCAGAACAACTCTATTGGTGCTTCATTTACCGATTCCAAATCACTTGTCTTGTCATAAAGGATGATTGTGTAGCACTCCAGAAGGTGGAAATGTTTGGAATCTCTGTTCACAGGAGTTTGGGGATTAGCTGCCATGTCCACTGCTCAAAAAAATCAAGGGAACGCTTTAATCTCATGTCAGATCTTGATCAACAAATTATTTCTGATGAGATTCTTAACTGATGTACATTGTTTAACTTGTTGATATAAAAATAACATCTGACAGCTGGTCAATGAAAACCAAAATAATTAACCCATTGAGAGATGGGTTTAAAATCACACCAAAAATCAAAGGAAAAAACTGACATCACAGGCTGATCCAACTTGCATGGATTTCATCACGGCAACTCATGATGTGACTCAGTAGTGTGTATGGCTCCTGTATGCCTTCATGCACTCAACAAAATCTGAGCAGCTCCTGATGAGTCGGTGGATGGTGTCCTGGAGGATCTTCTCCCAGACCTGCATCAGGGCATCAGTGAGCTCCTGGACAGCCTGTGGTGGTCCTTGGTGGTGTCGGATGCACCTATTCATAATGTCCCATAGGTGCTTAATTGGATTTAGGTCAGGGGAACGAGAGGGCCAGTCAATGGCATCAATGCCTTCATCGTCCAGGAACTGCCTACACTCTCTGGCCACGTGAGGCCGAGCATCTTCCTGCACCAGGACGAACCCAGGGCCCACTACACCAGCTAAAGGTCTGACAATCGATCTGAGGGTTTCATCCTGGTACCTAACCACCTTCTCTCTGCACTCCTGCAATTTCTTTTTAGTTTTTTGATGTTAGCGGTTCTCCAGGGTGGTACAGGTTTTGTTTTCGCAGTTTTAGTTAAAAGTGGAGCCACTAAGTCCAGTGTTGATTTTAGTTTGGAATTAAAATTGTCAACAATAAAATCACAGGGTGCAGGTAAAACCTCAGCAGGGGTGTTCTGTAAAATCTCTATAAAATTTGGAGCCACTTCAGAAGTCAGGTAACGTTTCCTCACCGTTCTCACCGGGGCCTCCTGAGGGTTAAAACTGGCGATGTTAAAATACACGCAGTAGTGGTCAGACACAGCCGGGTCCACAACAGAGGACACACCAGCGGACAGGCCGGAGGTTATGACCAGGTCCAGGGTGTGTCCTCTGTTGGGAGTTGGCTGTGTGACGTGCTGTTTAAAATCTAAGCAGCATAAAAGGTTCAGTGAACTGAGTGGCCCGTTCAGTCCTGCTTGCAGGCCTAGTTAGGGACCGAGCACTAACGGTGCGAGGACCCTATTGTAATTGGTCCGTCTATTATTAGGGCCCCAGCAGGCAACGACCTGCGAGGTCATCAATATCATCTTTGTTCATTTTTTTCATTTTTGTCATTTTGTGTCTTTTTATGGTCATTTTGTGTCTTTTTTTAGTCCTTTAGTCCAACATAAAATGTGATTTTGATTCTTTTTTTTACCTTCAAAACACTATCATGCTCAATAAAGAATTTTAAATGTTGCAAATGTGCATTAATTTCAGAGTACACTGAGACATTAAACTGCATCATTTTCAATTCAATTCTGGAAAAGTTGGTGTGTTCTAAAGCTTTTGACTAGTAGTGCACATTTGAAAGTTATTGGGGAAAGAACTATCCAGCAACTTAAAGGCAGCATACTGGTTAAAGTGATAAACCCCTCTAGAGTTCTTGACCCAACTCATCTGGTTCTGTTTTTTATTTCTGTTTCAATAACTAAACTATTACTGGTCAGTGCTACACTCAAAAAAATAACTTGTTCCCAGAACGAAATAAAAGTATGGAAATAATTTCCACCTAAATAAAATGCTTTAATTTAGTGAGAAACAGCTTTGTAGAGTGAACAAAATGTAAATATGTCGGGTCAACATGATGTATTTGCGTCACTGTTAATTTATTACCAGGGCTCAGTCCAACTAGATTTGTAAGGGTAATTGTAACATACGAACATAATTTTCTTGGGCCATTTAAACGGGTATGACATTATTAAGAGTTACTTTATTTAATAGGGTAGTTACAACTACTTTTAAAATAGTGCAGGACATGAATTAATTGTGCTGAACCAACAAAACAAAGTTAGGTTGAAGTGGTTTAGCCTAAAAGATTACCTTTATCATATGAAAATGAACATAATAGTAATTATTCAGGAAATAAATCATTTTTAAAGAGTATATATTCAGCAATTTAATTAGGTTGTTTTAACAGAAAGTATTATAGTAAATTTTAAAGTGTTGCATTTTATGCTAAAACTACATGTTTTAAAACTGTTCAACCACAAAACATCATTTTATTTAGTAGAAGCTAAATGTTAGACTAAGGAGAAGGTAACAGACACCCAGTTTGCTGTTTTTGAGTGTATACATGTATGCAGCTAACTATCTTTATTTAATTTACTAGTATTATCATTTGAGTTGATGTTGCTCTTGTCATTGATGTTGTTATCAGCCCATAATAAGGTTCTGTTGCAGAAGAAAACATGGATGAAGGAAGATGCACATGTGGCAGATAAACTCACTATTATTACGGCTGTTATTGTGATTTTCTAATTATCATTTTTATTTTTTCCGGATATTGAAGTTGCCTATCAATTTAGGTATGAGTATGTCTTTATAGGAGTATTGTGATAGAGAGTGTAGATGCTTTTACAAGGATGTGATTTAGATTTTTTGATTTCATGTAATTTATTTATTTTTCTTCTCTCTTTCTTTTCTTTTCGTGTTTAAACCATTTTCTTTCTTTTTATGTTTTGATGAAAATACTTGATATTTTTACAAAATGTAGGGCAACATGCATGTATGTTTTTTTTTTTTCTTCAAATAAAAAGTTTTATAACAAAATAATAGAGACTGGGAAGTAATGAGGCCTGCATCAATGAACCTCAACTCCAGAAAGTTTATATTTGTTTAATATCAGTTTGGACGTGGACTCTCTCTGCTGGTTTTCAGTAAACTAAAGCAGATGTTGGCTTGTGTTAACATTGTGATGGCATGACTCAGTTATTATTGCAGATATTTGCTGTTAACCTATAGCAATAGTCTTTTGCTAGTTATTTTAATGTCTGAATCATGCATTAACACTGATAGCATACTGATAGCATACACTGTAAAAAAAAATCTGTTTAATTTATGGTTAAATACCGGCAACTGTGGTTGCCAGAACTTCACCGTAAAAAATACAGTGAGCGTATTTAGATGTAAATATCAGCAAAAACTGTCATTTATACTGAATAATCCCATTACTTTTTGGATAATTGTGTCATCGTGGAATATCTCCATTAACTTTACATGAAAATTTTAAATTTTTACAGCAAAACTGTGCGTTTTCTACAGTTTATGACAGTAGAATTTAAAGTTTTATGATATTCTTTGATTTACAGTAATTAAAAGTATTTACTACGGTGATGTACAATGTTTAATTTTATGACCTATTTCTGATGCAATTTGACAGTTTTTACTGTTATTTCTACAAACATTTTTACAGTGCACTTCACCTAATAAGCTAGCAACCATAAGAACATGTGTTCCACTGTTCAGTGTCCCCTGGAAACAGTTCCTGTTGTGTTGTGAGGGCTTTTTCTAAATGCTGCAGCTGTGTTGTCAACTGTTGTTGATGTGTCTTCATTTGCTTGTGTTGTGTCTATTTGAATGACATTTTGTTAATGTGCAGTGTGTTGTGCTCTACATATTTTTATTTTTATTTTTAAACTGCATATTCATATTTATTCTGCACTGGAATTTACTCCTTAATACATACTCCTTCTTTAGACACTTTATTTTTATTTTTACATTACATTTTATTGTATTTTTATATTTTATTGCTTGAAGTATGCCTAGGTTGTTCTTTCTATTTAATTGTGTTGTTATTGTCTCTGTGTGTAATGCTGCTGCTACACTGTAATTTCCCAGCTTGGGATAAATAAAGTATATCTATCTATCTGTCTATCTATCTATCTATCTATCTATCTATCTATCTATCTATCTATCTATCTATCTATCTATCTATCTATCTATCTATCTATCTATCTATCCATCCATCCATCCATCCATCCATCCATCCATCCATCCATCCATCCATCCATCCATCCATCCATCCATCCATCCATCCATCCATCCATCCATCCATCCATCTATCTATCTATCTATCTATCTGTCAGGTATGTGTACAAAACATCTGGATGTTAAAAAAAAAGAAGAAGAAAAAAGATACAGCCACGCTTAAGCAACATGTTTAACATTTGAAAATAATACAAAATACAAATTGTCAGTTCAACAGATGAAACAGATGAAACAGATAGTTCAGTTGTTGGTGGTGCAGCAGCTCAGTGCTGCCCCCTGCTGGTGTTCAGCGCTCCTGTGGACAGTACGGGGCGTAGGACGTGAGCCACTTCACAGGACAATCCCTACAAACACACACATTACTGTGACAGGTTGCACTGACTGACTGTGCTACACTGTAAAAATGTTTGTAGAAATTACAGTAAAACACTGTCAAATTACATCAGAAATAGGGCGTGAAATTAAAAATGTAATATCACATTAGTAGACACTTTTAATTACCGTAAATCAAAGAATAGCACAAAACTTTTACTTTTTTCTGTCATAAACTTTAGAAAACACAGTTTTGCTGTAAAAAATATTAGATTTTTCATTTAAAATGAATGGAGAAATACCATAACGTCACAAGGACATAACTACCCTAAAAATAATAGCAGACCAAAGGACCTAACAAAGGACCTAAAATGACCAAAAGAGTCACAAAACGACCAAAAAAACAGACAGAAAACGACCAAAAGAGACACAAAACCATCAAAAAAGACACAAAATGACCAAAAGAGACACAAAACTATCTAAAAAGACACAAAATTACCAAAAAAAAGACAGAAAACGACCAAAAGAGACATGAAATTATCAAAAAAAGACACAAAATGACCAAAAAAATACGTAAAATTATCAAATGAGACACAAAATTACCAAAAAGAGACACAATAGGGATAAAATGGCAAGTGATTTTTCAGTCTAAATGACAGATTTAGCTGATATTTACATTTAAATTTACAGTAGAAAACCCACTCACTGTATTTTTTACGGTAAAGTTCTGGCAACCACAGCTGCCGGTATTTTACCGTAAATTAAACAGAATATTTTTTACAGTGTATCATGGGTAGATATTTGATGCTAAAACTGATCAATCTGAAGTGGAATTGAATTTAAAATGTCTTGTTTCTTCCCTAAGTCCTCCATTTCTTCTCCATCCACTTCTTCCTTTTTCTACCTACTCTCCCTTTAGTCAGGTGTCTTAGCCAAATAAAGGGGACACGCCGGACAAAAGCACCACATTTTTTCCACATGCTCTCTATCACCATAGGTTTCAATTTTTAGTAGGAGCCACTTCATCAAGATTGCGGATCGGAGATGGCAGCCATATAAAGTCTATGAGAAAAGCTATATCTTCCAAGCCACTTAGAAGGTCAATCTTGGTGTCAAAATCTACATTTTCTGGGTCAAGAAATCATTTAAAGCTATTGAGAATATCACTAGATGATTATTTGATCAAATAGATATATTAATTTTTACCCAGACTGGTAGGTCTTCAAGTGCTGCAGCAGGGAATCCTGAGTTGAAAATGTTTGGACTCTATGTTCATGGGAGATTAGCTGCCATGTACACTGCTCAAACAAATCAAGGGAACGCTTTCATCTCATGTCAGATCTTGATCAACACATTATTTACAGTGAGTCATCTAGTGATATTCTATAATAATAATAATTCTATACACACATACATATTGTATATATAGGTCATTTTGTGTCTTTTTTTGATCATATTGTAGTCAATTTGTGTCTTTTTTTGTCATTTTATTTCTTTTTGGGGTCATTTTGTGTCTTTTTTTGGTCATTTTGTGTCATTTTTTGTCATTTTATGTCTTTTTTTGGTAATTTTATGTCTTTTTTGGTCATTTTGTGTCTTTTTTTGGACATTTTGTGTCTTTTTTTTGTCATTTTGTGTCTTTTTTTTTGTCATTTTGTGTCTTTTTTTTCTCCGTCATTTTGTGTCTTTTTTGGACATTTTGTGTCTTTTTTTTGGTAATTTTGTGTCTTTTTTTGACATTTTGTGTCTTTTTTAAGTCATTTTGTGTCTTTTTTAGTAATTTTGTGTCTTTTTTAAGTCATTTTGTGTCTTTTTTGCACATTTTGTGTCTTTTTTAGTCATTTTGTGTCTTTTTTTAATTAAATGAATCGCCGGGACGGCTTTGATGCGAGTGCTGTACTTCCTGGTTTGCCGCGGGGCATTTTGGGAGTTGTAGTGTCTTAGTGCAGATAAAGACTAATGCACCTTTTGCATAGGCTTTTTAGTAGGCTTTGAATATGGTGCATGTACATAAAAAAGTATGAATTATTATTACCATTATTATTAATATTTATAAAATCCTAAAATATAAAAAATATAAATATAAAATGTTGATTAATGCATATGATGTTTGATTTAGTGATTAATAGTTGATTGATATCTTGATATTTGATATGAAATATGGGTTATGTTATTTATTATTGTTGCTTATTGTTATTGGGCGATTGAGGTGAGTGAGCTGTGATGTTCGTGTTATGCCAATAATTGAAACATTGCATTCCTTAACTTTCAGGTTTATGACCTGTTGCTGCTATCCCTTTAGAGAAATAGAAAATAAAGAAAGAAAAGGTGAATATTGAGAGTGAGTAGTATCCTTTGTACACCGGGTTGCCCTTTCCGTGTGGAGAAAACGGAACAACGTTCTTTCAAAAGCATTTTCTATCACCAAAACCTGTTCGTTTCAACTATTTCTGCCTTATTTTAATGTTACAGTCGGGCTTTTCAAGCCACAATTGCTCAAAATCAGTATTTTTCATGATTGATTCATGATCATTATTCATCAAATAATCTAATCTGTCCCGTCAGAGTCTCATGTGCTGCACTGACGTCACATTTCAACCTACTGAAAGTTTCTCTACACTACTCATAATATAAAGTTATGTGGCGTTGTGTTGCCGTTGCCTCAGCAGAGTGTCTGTCACCTGTCAGTCAGTCTAAGCCCCGCCCACCTCTCGTCCTCCTCCCAGACATGCGCACATTCACACAATGACACACACGCACTGAATCCAGCGAGCTGCGTGTCTACCTGTTGGATCTGTTTTAGAGACTCCACAGGGTTAACAAATGTTGGAGTTGAACTTCTTTTCTCCAATTGTATGTTTAGTAGTGAACAATTAAACATTATGATGACGTGTACAGTTCATTAATGCACTATCTAAATGCAAGTATAGTATTTTCTAACCAAAACAACCAGTACAGGAGCTTCAATACAACAACTTTCATACTGTCAATCTTTATCACACATTCTGATAACAATAAGACACGTTGGTTGGAAGGAAACACCCTGTGAGCCGTTCTCCTTTCTCTAGATCAGGGCTCTCAAACTCTAATTACCTGGGGGCCGCTGGGGGCAGGATCAAAAGGACCAAAAAAGACACTAAAGGACCAAAAAAGACACAAAATTACTAAAAAAGACACAAAATGGCTAAAAAAGACACAAAATTACTAAAAAAAAGAAGACACAAAATGACTAAAAAAAAGACACAAAAGGACCAAAAAAGACACTAAATGACTGAAAAAAGTCACAAAATTACAAAAAAAAAAAAAAAAGACACAAAATGACCAAAAAAGACACGAAATTACTAAAAAAAGACACAAAATTACTAAAAAAGACACAAAATTACTAAAAAAGACACAAAATGACCAAAAAAAGACAAAATGACCTAAAAAAGACACAAAATTACTAAAAAAGACACAAAATTACCAAAAAAAGACACAAAATTACTAAAAAAGACACTGAATTACTTAAAAAAGACACTACAATACTGAAAAAGACACAAAATTACTAAAAAAGACACAAAATTACTAAAAAAAAAAGACAGAATGACAAAAAAAGACACAAAATTGTTTTAAAAAAAGACACAAAATTGTTTTAAAAAAAGACAAAATTATTTCAAAAAGACACAAAATTATAAAAAAAAGTAATTAAAGGGACCTTCCACACACAACACGGTAAAGTGCCATTCATATAAAACTCACATTAAACTTTCATATCAAGGTGGGGGCCACAAAATATCATCACGAGGGCCACAATTGGCCCACGGGTCGCCAGTTTGAGACCCCTGTTCTAGACAGATGTAGTAAGTGATAATGACACCAATAAATCACCTACACACTGATAAACTCCGCCTCTTTTCTCTCCATCCATGATAACAGTTTTACACTGCAAAAAGTCAGCTCTTAAAAACAAGGAAAAAAGTACAAAAATTAGGTGTATTTTGGTCAAAAATATCAAAATTATCTGCCAATGGAAGAATAAAATGTGTCTTGTCGAGACTTTCCAAAACCAGTAAAAATATCTAATCTCAATGAAGCACAAATACCTTAGAATTAGTGTATTCTAACTAATAACAAGTTACCTTTTCTTGATTCTAATTAAATACACGTGACCTATTTTCTCAATATGTTGAAAAATATTCTTGAATTAATAATCAGTAAATAGAGCCATCATCTTGACATAATGATATGATAGGCATTATATTTCTAGAAACCAGAAAAGTCAGACTAAAAGCTAAAAACTATAACTAATTTGTGTCATTTTGCGTGTATTTTTGTTCAAGATTGTTTCTTTTTTGTCTTTTTGTGGCTTTTTTGCTCATTTTGCGTCTATTTTTGGCCATTTGGCATCTTCTTTTGATCATTTTGTGTCTTTTTTAGGTCAATTTGTGACTTTTTTGGTCATTTTCTTGATACAGCTACAGAGATTTTTACCTGTATGTAGAATATGTTTCTTAAAATTCTTGAAATAAGACAAAAGCTGTGGAATCTTTCTATCAAACAAGTGAAACAGTCTAAAATAAAAACTGCTGACTAAGAAGAACTATCTGATCAGTCAAACAATAAGCAGATATCCCACACCAAGTGTAGTGATGGAAAAGTAGAAACTCCTGTAAATGTAAATCAATGCAACAACTTAATAATTGAGACTCCTCTCTTAAATCAAATTCCAGAGATAAAGAGTGTTTCCTCCATATCTTTCTGTCCTCTCTGTCATGTTCTGGTGCAGAGCTCCCTCTAGTGGTAGAAGTCTGCTTCTATCTGCTTGTCTCTGATCAATTCTGCTGGAAAAATGTCTTCTTGTTAATTCAGTCGTTGATTTTTCTAATAATGGTAAAAATACAATATAATTGAGCCTTTACAGCGTCCAAAGAGTAATGAAGAGAGCAACTATAGAGGAAGAGTAAAGACTTTATGGTTAATGTTAGAAAGAAAATAAATCATCACTGACGTCTGGAAGTTCATGTTGATGCTGACAGTCTCCTGCTTCATTCATTTGCAGACGGCAATAAACTTAAAACATTTAAAAAACCTTTTTGCATTTACACAGCAAACTTTTCTCGTCTCTTCTCTGTTTTCTTTTCTTGTCAAAATGTCTGAATTTAACATTCTTGTAAATTATTAATTATTATTAATAATAATAATTATTATTAAATAGTTATTTTATTTTTGTCAAAGGAAATTTGGTACAAAAGGGCATATTGGGGCCCAATAATAATAATAATTCCCAAATACAAATCTGTCTGTTTTTACCCAGAATGCAGCAACCAAAACAAAATGTGTAAAAAAACAACAAACAAACAAAAACAGATGAAGTTGCTAGTTTCCCTAAAAAGCCCTTTGAACAGCGACTGAATCAGGGTTGGAGTGAATTCACTTTAGTTCTGTTCAAACACTGACATTTTACAGCAGAAAATGCAGCAGAATGCACCTGGAAAACATTTTATTTTTGCATCCAACAGCTTATTTTATAGATATTTGTAGAGCTGTAGAGCTTGGATGAAATGATGAATATTCCAACACAGGTCTGACCCTGTAACTATTTAAAATTATTCCTACAATACTCAATCTTCTACAATCTACAATGTGTTTTTTGGTTGTTGTTTTAAATGAAGGTGATCTGACTTCCAATCCTGGTGCAAACACTGTAAAAAAGGTGTTTAGTCTAAAAACCAGATCAAACAGTAAATCTGAGGGAAATGATCTGCTGCATGGACAGATAATTTACCTTGACAAGATTTATTACATTAAGATTATTAAATCTAGAAATAAGCATGTTGAACACTTAAAATAATAAATGAACTCTTAAAACCAGATAAAGTAAAGCTGCCAGCAGTGATGAACTGGCCCGAGCAGAGTGACCTGATGATTATTTGGTTCTTACCAAGATAAAAAAAACTTTAGATTTAGAAGTGTTAGATCATTTATCTGGTTTTAAGAGTTAATTTATTATGTTAACTGTTCAACTCTGCCTGTTTCTAGGAATTCCTTGGCACATTTTTCTTCAATCTGTGTATAAATAATACGACTTTAGACCAAAAAAAAGACTAAAAATAACGCCAAAAAAGATGTAAAATGACCAAAACAATATGTTAAACAGAAAACCTGACAAGTTACAAAACAATGTGACCTTTTCAGCTCATCATGGGAGGCCCCTTAATCTGGGAGGCCCCGTGCGTTAAAGCGGCCTTGAGTCTATGTAATATATGTCTCATACTGTTTTATACTCTATTTTATACAGTCTATGTAATATATGTTATACTGTTTTATACTCTATTTAATACAGTCTATGTAATATATGTTATACTGTTTTATACTCTATTTTATACAGTCTATGTAATATATGTCTTATACTGTTTTATACTCTATTTTATACAGTCTATGTAATATATGTTATACTGTTTTATACTCTATTTTATACAGTCTATGTAATATATGTCTTATACTGTTTTATACTCTATTTAATACAGTCTATGTAATATATGTCTTATACTGTTTTATACTCTATTTTATACAGTCTATGTAATATATGTCTTATACTGTTTTATACTCTATTTTATACAGTCTATGTAATATATGTCTTATTCTGTTTTATACTCTATTTTTATAGGGTTACAACTAAAAGTAATCCGAGTACTACCAACATTGTAAGTAAATGACTCATTTATTAACACAGATCTTACATCTGAAGTCACATTTCTTCTCATACTCATACTAGTAAAAATACTAAAATGTTACTTTCAACTGAAAATAACTGAAACTAGCTAACGAGCTAACGTTAGCTTAACCTACTGATGCAGTTGATGTGACAGTTATAAAGAAAAGGGAACTCCTGACGTCCGGTAACTTCTCTACGGAGACTTTTCGGGGTTATTTGTTAATATGTCAACTTCATTCACTGTTGAGACTTTTAAAAAGTCATTTCTTGGACTCTTTTTAAGCTCCGCGCTGTGACACAGCAGCTGTCTCCCTCCGGTTCACCTTCTCAGCCCGGTGTTACGGCGGGTTTGGTAAACAGGAAGAGAATACTCAGCTGGCCCTCTTTCTTTAGTTTTTCATTAACAAGTCAACTTTAATCTCTGGATTCTGTTTGATTATGCATCTATCACGGAGATGACACATTTTAAAGTTTAAAGCTGTTTTCAACAGGCGCCGTGACAACGACAACCACAGACGGACTGAGCAGAGTGTCGCAGGTTACCAAGGTTACGAGTTGATCCGTAACACCGGAAGCTACGCTGTTAAATTCCCAGGAGCCCTGAAAGCTTCACGGTTACCTAAAGTCTCGCGAGAACAGGCAGCGAGAGCCAAACTGTCAAAACCATTTCAATACATTCATTTTCATAATGTTAAAAGTGATTTTTAGCTGTGTAAATATCTAATGTGGAAAAAAACATAGAAATATAGTTTACAATTACTCCAAACGAGTGGCGTCTTTGCAGGTTTTTTTTATTCACACCATATAAACTCTCAGAGAACACACATAATACAGAATAAATAAATCAAGAGACTTTAAGTCAGGGGTGTCAAACTCAAATACACAATGGGCCAAAATTTAAAAGTTGAATAAAATCGTGGGCCAACATTGAACAAATAAACCTTTTAATATCTACCAAACATGTTTTGCTTTTACATTGAATATGGAACCAGCAACGCTTATAAACATACAATATATAACTAAATAGTGCAGACATGCAAAATCAAATTTCAAATAAAATGTCAATGTCATTAATTTATTAAATAAAAATCGTATGCCTCTTTTCTATTTGCATCCTTCTGATTTAAATATCAAAATAAACTTTTTCAACAGGTTAATAAATTCTGCCTTTCTTTTCTCCATTTTTGGGAAGGGGTAGCTGGGAGACAGCTCTAGCTTGAGGTTGCTATGACGACTGTCACAGAGGAGCGTTTCTGGGTCCTGTCCTGATTGACGCGCCAAAACAACAGCAGGGCATTGTGGGATTTGTAGTATTAGCTGTAATTGCGCCGTATAATACCGGCGGGTCAGCTTTTATAGTACAATAATAATATAATAATTTGGTATTGTCTCGCGGGACAAATAAAATTACACTGCGGGCCAAATTTGGCCCACGGGCCAGAGTTTGACACCCCTGCTTTAAGTGAAAAAACAAGAAAACAAGATCCAGGGGTTATATATAAACATACATAATTATGTGTAATTCATTTTATATAAATCAAAAGACATGTATATAAACAATTTTTTTTTTAAAGGAGCAAGCACTTAAATGAAGGGGAATAAATCAAAACAGTAGAAAGCGAGAAATCTTCCAACAAATCTTTCTTGCTTTATTACTAGCTTGCGTTTTATTTTAATTGATGAGAAAAATCATTTAAAATCATTCATAAACCAAATACAGGAGGGAGAAAATAGAAAGCTTTGTTTTCTTTATATCTTTGCAGAGCAAATTGTTGTATGCTGCTGTATTAATGTTGTGAATGTTGTTTACATCACCTTTAAGGTTCAGAAAAGATCATGGTTTGACTAAAATAAGTACATTTCTTGGGTTACTTCACTTTTGAAAGTAAGTGCATGAAAATACAAAAGTGAAGTAGCACATGACTTCAACTATTAGTCCTAAATGGGACACAAACACTGGTCTCCTGAGTCCAAGTCCTGTGTTTGTTTGACCAATCCGTCTGATCTTTAAATTGCATAATTATTACGGCCACCAGAGGTCGCAGCTTAGCAATAAATGTCAATAGTATGAGTCATGATAAGCTGCTTGAGAAAATGGCTTGTGGGCTCGTTTTTTAAGGAAAGGACTGTCTCAAATAATTGTTTTACCTATAATACAAGTTAATATTAGATGAAATGTGTCACAATAGAAGAAGATAATAAATAAGAAACTATGAGCTAATTCAAGCAAAATGCATCTAAGAAGTACAAACTCATTCTACAATTTGGCAATATTCGCCTGGCATAAAATAATTCATAAAAGTTTCTGTTTTTTCATGTGTATGTTTTTCTCCTGATTGCAGTGCAGTCAGTAGAAGCTGAGCCCTGGACTACGAAGCCACTTCAACATAGCCAGGATATGTTGTGGTGATCTGGCTTCACTAAGCCTAACAACCGCAGTCAGGGATAAGTGGTATCACTAAGGTGGTTATCAAGTATCTGAGTGAAGCCAGGCTTTCCTCTTCAGGCTCTGTGTGTGTTCACATAAAGGGCCGTTGGAGCATCATTTGACTCAACTAGCGGACAAAAACCATCGCCCTCCACCCACTTCTATGAAGAATATGAATCATTATTACAGCTCAAAGCAATACTGTTGCTCTAAATAAGACATGTGATTACATTTGGAAGAAAATAACATTGTGGATTCATGAATGAATATATTTATTGAACCACTCCATGCTCTCAGTGACTACTGTTGATTTCTAACTTGACAGCTGCACACACAGCACACTTACTGTTACACTGAGAACTGACTTTTAAACATTACAATCATGAAGTGGATTTAGATTTCTCTTTAGCCCACTTCATAAAGAAATTATTTTTAGGCCTATTATCTTGAATGAACAGGCTAACAATAGACATTTTCAAATCAGTACTATATTAGCTGTTATACCAGCAGTTTAAAACGGACATCAGCAAATCATTATAAAGCATGAAACATAATGTGATAATGTTATGTTTTAAAGGAATTATACAGTATTTCATATTAATAATATAGTGAAGTATTAATATAAACACACTGATTAATAATATAGTGAAGTATTAATGTAAACACACTGATTAATAATATAGTGAAGTATTAATATAAACACACTGATTAATAATATAGTGAAGTATTGATGTAAACACACTGATTAACAATATAGTGAAGTATTAATGTAAACACACTGATTAATAATATAGTGAAGTATTAATATAAACACACTGATTAATAATATAGTGAAGTATTAATATAAACACACTGATTAATAATATATTGAAGTATTAATGTAAACACACTGATTAATAATATAGTGAAGTATTAATGTAAACACACTGATTAATAATATAGTGAAGTATTAATATAAACACACTGATTAATAATATAGTGAAGTATTAATGTAAACACACTGATTAATAATATAGTGAAGTATTAATATAAACACACTGATTAATCATATAGTGAAGTATTAATATAAACACACTGATTAATAATATAGTTAAGTATTAATATAAACACACTGATTAATAATATAGTGAAGTATTAATGTAAACACACTGATTAATAATATAGTGAAGTATTAATATAAACACACTGATTAATAATATATTGAAGTATTAATGTAAACACACTGATTAATAATATAGTGAAGTATTAATATAAACACACTGATTAATAATATAGTGAAGTATTAATGTATGCTAACTTATTTTACGTGAGAGTCATTTCCTGCAGCTATGTTACAGTAACTCGACTGTAACTGCACGGCTCCGTTTGGTGATATTAACGTAACGTTACGACTCAACACGTTTACATTTCTAGTAGGGCAGGAAAAAAATTGATTCATGTACATATGGCGATTTTTTTATGGGGTCATTTTAAAAATCGATCTTTCTCCCCAGAATCGATTATATTACGTCACATCCGTGTCCAGAAAAACTTCGGCCCTGCCGTCAGTGTTGACGACTTAACAATATTTAGCAACTATTCAGACCTCTCTAGTGACTCTTTTTCAAAAAAGCCCCTCAGCGTCCAGTCTGCACATGCATAAAGTCGCCGCTGGCTGGTTTACAGTCAGATTGTCTCTTTTTGGTCGGAATTGTGACAGAAGACAGTGCATTTGCAGTTTGAAACATATTTAGGGGGTTTTTTACTCACTTTTTGTCTTTCCCACATCGTTATTCCTCTCTCCTACAGCGTCCATTACAAGTACATGCACTACCTCAGAGAGCAGTGTTTATGTGCAGTACAGGGTTTTGAAAAAACTTTTTCATTTGAAACATTTTAATTTAATGGCTCACATTTGTGTTGTTTTTTTTCTTTTAGAGACTGTCTTTTGGCCAAGTGTTTTATTTTTTATCTTACAGCACTACTTCCGAGAGCACTGAGTAGTCAGAGCACTTTACTTATTATTTAAAAACATATTGGTTAATCTATTGAACAAGTCATTACATTAGGTTAATTACATTGAAACTAGAACAGAAACTAGGACATTTGAATTAATTTTGTAGCTGTAAACTTTAAAAAATGCTGTACATGTTATGTAGCTCGTTTTGTCTCAGTAGAAATAAATGTCAGCTGCTGGACGGACTGACACAGACTAATGTGCATTGTTTATGGGAACGCCATTCATGGTTCATCATCTCTAGAAGTGTATGATTCAACTTGTTTGTTTTTTAAGAAGGAAAAGAAAATTGCAATAATTGATTATATCGAATCGCAATACTTGTAGAATCACAATTATCAAGAATCGTGATACAATCCAATGGTGACCAAAGCATATTGTCCCACCCCTAATTTTTACCTTATTCTCCCCGCTGAGGATCTGTATTTCTCATATAAATATTCTTCTGGGTCTCTAACCCTAACCCTCGAAAAACTCTCGCCCTCCTCAGAGACCTGCGGCCCAAGATCCACAGGATCTCCAAAAAGGTGATGCCATTCTCAAGGAGAAATGATTGGTCAGTAGGCGGGGCTTTTATAGACGCTGATCTCTTGTCTAGAACATAACCTGGTCCCAACCAGGTTAGCTTCTCAGCATGAGTTGCCATGGTGATCTAGCCAGATTAAAAGAGAACCACCTTCATGATACCAAACACCCAGGGTTAGAGCTGAAGTTACCTCAATAACCATCAAATCCAGCTTGGTAGCACAGGGCTCAGGACTCTGGAGGCTTATGGGGGTGTATGGTGGATCTGGTCCTGGTCATTGCCCACTGGATCGATACTCTCGTAGGTGGAGTCTTCATCTGCATCGACTGGAGGATAGTTGGCATAGAGCTGAGGAAACAAACCAACAAACAATCAGATATTTGACAGAGACGACCTGAGACAGCAGGAGAAAGAAAATAAAAACCTCTGGGTGCTTTGTGCATGAAGGTGGAGACTAAAGCTGTCTGCTGAGATATATTTAGTGCAAATTTTGAGGAAAGAAAGTGGATTATACCTCAGAAGTGGTTTGGGCTCTGTTGACAATTTCTTGTGAAAATAGTCACTACTTGAGTTCATCGTTACTGCTTCCATTTTCTGAGAACTCCAAAATCACTATATTAATTTGTATTTTCCTGTTTAATTTACCTGTTTATACCTCTTCTAGACTTCAATCTGACTCAATCAGTCAAACAGTATCAAGATATGTTTGCCATCATCAGAGGGACAACAGTAACAGTAGAGCTCAGTATAGAGAGTGTTTCACTAAAAACAATCTCTTAACAATCCTTCTGATTATCGTGCACAGGTTCATCTCAGGCAGCAGTGAGAATAAGAAAGGGTTAAAGAAAGTCACCTCCATGTTTGGGCTGCCTGTTTTCCTCATACAGTCTACGGTTTTGCTGCTGGAGATCTTCCGGTAACAGATTATCATCAGTGCCAGCATTGAGATGTTGAAGATGATGATGATGATGATGAAGGTGATGGTGACGGCAACACTCACGACCACAATCATCCACAGATCTGTGTGAGGTTAAAAAGAGAAAAGTTCATTCTCCAGACTCTTTGACTGCTCAAACCCAGGCCTCCCACGTGTTGCCACTGTTCACAGCTTAGATGAAGACATTTGGCTCTTTCAAACACTCACTGTATTTTTTTTTTTACTTGCCACATGAGCCGATCTGAAAGCGTGTACACTGAGTTGTAGCGTGGTGAAAACCTCAAGAGCTCTGCTGCTGTTTTTAACCACATTATCATCGAAACACTAACTGCAAAGATCCAAAGAGGAAGCAACAGGTCTGACAGGTGTGTGTGTTCTCTCCCAGCTGCTACAGGATCACCTTGTTGCTCCAGCTGCATCAAGACAGAAACTCTGCTGTGGGAGGCGTTTCTACAATTCTACAATGTCATTTAGCAGATGCTTTTATCCAAAGCGCAACCCGTTCTCATTCCCAAAGCGTAATATACCGAAGATTTGTCACACCCCTAGACGTATCATACTGACGCAAAGGGTACCCTTCCACGTCTGTGTGAAACGCTCTGGGTTCTCAATTGACTCCAATATAAACCCGCTCGCGGTGCTGAGAAGCGCTTAGAGCAGAGGCTTACAGCCGTCTATTCACTCCAATAATATCCCGACCACGGCCCTCCATTACGCTGCCAGCGACAATCTGAATGGAGAACCGAGGACCCTGTGCACGGAAGTATTTTTCTCCCTATTTTAAGGATTTCTTTTAATGACATCGTCAACATTTCTCAACACAAACACATCAAAGTCTCACTGATAATTCAACAATAAAATAGCTTCATGTTGTGGCTCTCAGTATCATTTTTTTCTCCTTCGATTCTGAGAAATAAACTTTTATTCGTTTGTTTTACGGCATTCCACTGGCGGACATTTCTCTCATTTTTAGTGAAAAAAAATAAATATTTTGACTTTGTTTCTGCATAAAAATGGATTTTGATTACATTTCTAGCGAGAAATATATGTTGAGCTCTATGACAAAGTTTTATTTTTTTCAAACCTTGGAAATCTGCCCTAACAGACTTAGATTCCCACAGCCTCTGAGTGCGAGATGTGAAAAAATAAAACTTTGTCATAGAGCTAAACCAAATACATCACCGGAAAGGTCTTGGCCTGGAGAGTAACATATATCAATTTCAAGGTTCTATAATATTCTTGCTTTGAGATATTGACCTTTGAACCTTAACCCTGGGGCATATTTAAATGATTATAACTAAGAGACAAAAAGTGTTACAGACATGAGACCTAGTGTTATAGAAAGGTGTTGACATGGACTACAATGTGAGCATAGTCACTAAGGGGTGGGAGTGGGGGGGCTTTAGGATATGCTGAAAAAACAACAAATCCCCCATTGAACAAGACAATATTTAAATTCTGATGCCAAAAATGTGATTGACACCCCCTCAAACCCATGGAAAGCCACTAATTAAGTATTTCCAACTTCCAATTTTAGGTAAAAACCTGTTTTATTAAAAAAACTACAACTCCCTAGACCTCTCGTTTTGTAGTTCTTCCCTATTAGGGCTGTGAAAACCTATTTCTACCCAATATATCGAATATCACACACTGTCTAATAAATAATTACACTGTATGTATATTATCTATGCTAAAAAAAGACAACAATGTTTGTTTAATTAAGATATTTTAACTAAAACAGGAGAGCAGAGTCGGGGCCATTTACAGTGAAGCGCGATTCAATGAGATCGCAAAGCACATCCGCGAGGATAGGACCACATCCGCTATGATCACGGTAGATTACAAAATAAAACAGATTTCAAAATAAAACACAGCGGATCGTCTTTTTCTGGCGAGATCTTCGCCACAAAGTGATTATGTACATTCACTGAGTGAATATTAAGAACATAAAACATATATTTCTCGCTAGAAATGTAATCAAAATCCATTTTTATGCAGAAACAAAGTCAAAATATTTATTTTTTTTCACTAAAAATGAGAGAAATGTCCGCCAGTGGAATGCCGTAAAACAAACGAATAAAAGTTTATTTCTCAGAATCGAAGGAGAAAAAAATGATACTGAGAGCCACAACATGAAGCTATTTTATTGTTGAATTATCAGTGAGACTTTGATGTGTTTGTGTTGAGAAATGTTGACGATGTCATTAAAAGAAATCCTTAAAATAGGGAGAAAAATACTTCCGTGCACAGGGTCCTCGGTTCTCCATTCAGATTGTCGCTGGCAGCGTAATGGAGGGCCGTGGTCGGGATATTATTGGAGTGAATAGACGGCTGTAAGCCTCTGCTCTAAGCGCTTCTCAGCACCGCGAGCGGGTTTATATTGGAGTCAATTGAGAACCCAGAGCGTTTCACACAGACGTGGAAGGGTACCCTTTGCGTCAGTATGATAAGTCTAGGGGTGTGACAAATCTTCGGTATATTACGCTTTGGGAATGAGAACGGGTTGCGCTTTGGATAAAAGCATCTGCTAAATGACATTGTAGAATTGTAGAAACGCCTCCCACAGCAGAGTTTCTGTCTTGATGCAGCTGGAGCAACAAGGTGATCCTGTAGCAGCTGGGAGAGAACACACACACCTGTCAGACCTGTTGCTTCCTCTTTGGATCTTTGCAGTTAGTGTTTCGATGATAATGTGGTTAAAAACAGCAGCAGAGCTCTTGAGGTTTTCACCACGCTACAACTCAGTGTACACGCTTTCAGATCGGCTCATGTGGCAAGTAAAAAAAAAAATACAGTGAGTGTTTGAAAGAGCCAAATGTCTTCATCTAAGCTGTGAACAGTGGCAACACGTGGGAGGCCTGGGTTTGAGCAGTCAAAGAGTCTGGAGAATGAACTTTTCTCTTTTTAACCTCACACAGATCTGTGGATGATTGTGGTCGTGAGTGTTGCCGTCACCATCACCTTCATCATCATCATCATCATCTTCAACATCTCAATGCTGGCACTGATGATAATCTGTTACCGGAAGATCTCCAGCAGCAAAACCGTAGACTGTATGAGGAAAACAGGCAGCCCAAACATGGAGGTGACTTTCTTTAACCCTTTCTTATTCTCACTGCTGCCTGAGATGAACCTGTGCACGATAATCAGAAGGATTGTTAAGAGATTGTTTTTAGTGAAACACTCTCTATACTGAGCTCTACTGTTACTGTTGTCCCTCTGATGATGGCAAACATATCTTGATACTGTTTGACTGATTGAGTCAGATTGAAGTCTAGAAGAGGTATAAACAGGTAAATTAAACAGGAAAATACAAATTAATATAGTGATTTTGGAGTTCTCAGAAAATGGAAGCAGTAACGATGAACTCAAGTAGTGACTATTTTCACAAGAAATTGTCAACAGAGCCCAAACCACTTCTGAGGTGTTTGTGTTGAGAAATGTTGACGATGTCATTAAAAGAAATCCTTAAAATAGGGAGAAAAATATTTCCGTGCACAGGGTCCTCGGTTCTCCATTCAGATTGTAGCTGGCAGCGTAATGGAGGGCCGTGGTCGGGATATTATTGGAGTGAATAGACGGCTGTAAGCCTCTGCTCTAAGCGCTTCTCAGCGCCGCGAGCGGGTTTATATTGGAGTCAATTGAGAACCCAGAGCGTTTCACACATACGTGGAAGGGTACCCTTTGCGCCAGTATGATACGTCTAGGGGTGTGACAAATCTTCGGTATATTACGCTTTGGGAATGAGAACGGGTTGCAAAGCGACGTACAAATGAGAGTTAATACAACACAAGCAAGGATGAAGTCAAGAAACATAGCAAGAGTAAGAGCCGTGGGTTGAGTTAAGTTTGACTCTAAATGTGTCAAACATCACCATGGATCCTGTCTGTTTTCTAATAAACTCTGTGTAAAAAAACCCCCGCATTTCTGCAAACATTTATCTCAACTAACAATCTTCACACCTACCACTTCCTCTGTCCAACTCTTCTTTTTATCACCGTGCAACTAAGCATGATGTGCACTTGGATGGTAAAGAGTCAAGTACAAATTGTGGTCAGTGTCGTAATTCCAACAAATATAACAACAGCAACAAACAAAACAAAGGCAACAGATCAAACTTTGATAAGTGACAATAATAGACACAATTCTGAAGTCACTCAATGATGAAGTTCACAGTTTGCCCACCACAGAAAAAAACCTAAATAAAGCTCAAGATCGGAGACGCAGAGCTCAGAGCGTGAAAAGCAGAGAGACGGAGAAGAACGATGAGACGGATCAACATGTTGTTATATCTGATTCTGGTGCTTCAGTTTACAGGTAAGGGCAAGTTAAATTATATTACTAACTAGAAGATTTCCTCTGGGGAAATTCTGAAAGGGCCACAAGGGCTACTGCCGGTGTGTGTACACTATGATGAGATTCTTCAGAGATTTCAAACTATGCCCTTTAACTTCAAAATGTTTGTGTGTGTGTGTGTGTGTGTGTAGGTGTAATTAAAATCACACAAAGTTACCTGTGTGTGTGTGTGTGTGTGTGTATGAAGCCTGTGTATGCATGTGTGAGGAGTGTGCACACTTTAGTGCATGTGTGTGTGTGTGTGTGTGTATCTGTAACTGTAATCACATCAAAGATCAAAGCAATCAACAGAATTAACTGCAGCTGTTAAAGTCCCAGCACAGTGACAGCAGAGGTGGACAGACTCTAATTTCTGGCCTCGAACAGAAAGCATTTTTGGCAAAACCATAATACCTATCATTGATCCGACTTCACTTTGAGCGTCCCGAGTTCTTCCTGAAAGTCTACATATGATTTTTTAAAAGAAAAATTTAAAAAAAACTTTGTTAGAGCGATCGAAAAAAACTGTTCCATCTTCCTTTTTTCCGAAATATTCCTGCGTTTTTAATATGGGACCCAATGAGGCTGTTGGTGGTGTTGGTGGATCATCTGTGCGTCCTACGCCCAAACTATAACTCTGACAGCTTTACCAGAGGATTGTGAGGGAGAAGACAAATTTTACAACATTTCTAAGTATAAATTATTTCTGTAGAGTGGAATTTGCAGCCTAGAGCGCAGTTTTCAAATTTATTTTTTGACAGTTCATGATCATTTTTGGAGAAAGTCTGAGATTATAATGGGTGTGTATTGCACGGAATGTGCGTGTCACAGTGTGTGACATCATCGCTCAGAGGGAGAGAAAAAATTGTCAAAAAATAAATTTGAAAACTGCACTCCAGGCCGCAAATTCCACTCTACAGAAATAATTTATACATAGAAACGTAGGGAAATTTGTCTTCTCACTCACAATCCTCTGGTAAAGCTGTCAGAGTTATAGTTTGGGCGTAGGACGCACAGATGATCCACCAACACCACCAACAGCCTCATTGGCTCCCATATTAAAACCGCAGGGAGATTTCTGAAAAAGTGAGATTTTAAAGTTTTTTTTAGATCGCTCTAACAAAGCTATTTTTTCATTTTTCTTTAAAAATAACAAACATATGTAGACGTTCAGGAAGAACTCGGGACGCTCAAAGTGAAGTCGGATCAATGATAGGTATTATGGTTTTGCCAAAAATGCTTTCTGTTCGAGGACAGAAATTGCAGTCTGTCCACCTCTGCTTTCACTGGAACAGGTGTCAGTTAATTCTGTTGATTGCTTTGATCTGATTGCCTTTGTTCTTTGATGTGATTACAGTTACAGATACACACACACACACACACACACACACGCACTAAAGTGCGCACACTCCTCACACATGCATACACATGCTTCAAACACACGCACACGCACGCACGCACACACACACTAACACACACACATTTTGAGGTTAAAGGGCATAGTTTTAAATCTCTGAAGAATCTCATCATAGTGTACACACACCGGCAGTAGCCCCCGTGGCCCTTTCAGAATTTCCCCAGAGGAAATTTTCTAGTTATTATTATTATTATTATTATTATTATTATTATTATTATTATTATTAATAATCAACGTGGATAAATCGACTTAGAAGTCACAGAGTGGAGTTGGCTGCAGAACTTCAGTGAGAAACTTTTCTTCAATGTCACAGTGACGCTGTGATGGTTATCTGAACATGCATGAGTTCACCTCAAACAGGAGCTGCTGACAGATGATTCTGCATTCTTTTAATGGACACACTTTGACTAAATGTTGACATATATGGGTGATTTCAGAATTGCGTGTACATTTTGCGTCTTCCAGAAAAACCTTTGATTATTATTGAATGTTCCCCAATAATAATGATTGGTGTGTATCTTAGGCACAATTTATTGGCTGTCTTCAGCTTGTGATTCACATGTTCATATTGAATTAACATAAAATAATTGATTAAAATTAGCAGGTTTTTTGTGCTAATTCTATAAATTCTTATACTTACAGTTGCACAGAGTATTTATTTTCTGTAATACATGGGATTTCAACATTTAAAAAAATATATTTTTTATCCGTCCCTATGATCCGGTCAACTCTGTTATCGCTGTTATAAAACCATATAAAAACCCTACAGCATTCAAATAAAAAACATAAGACCTGCACCCAGTGATGTCACTTCCTCTTGCAGAGAAGATTTGGAGGGAACTATGGGATGTTAAACTTTCTCTCTCATTAATTTGTACAAAATGTTGAGAATACACCAACAGTAGATTAATTAAATGTCAAATTTGTTACTATGATATTCTAGTGAATCTGTCAGTAATTTTTTCAAAAACAATTATATGATGAAAATTCATTAAATGATGGTTTTATTCATGACATGTGGTATCTGGTTTTAAGCTAGCACGTGGAGTTAAAGCACAAAATGGTGGAAAATGTCAACTCTGTTATCATTGAAATTTTGAAACATGTAACAGAGTTGACAATAACAGAGTTACTGTTTTTGGCCTTTTACACACAGTTTGTCAACTCTGTTATTCATGTCAACTCTGTTCACATAGCCGTCAACTCTGTTTCTCACAGTTTTATTAAAAAAAATTCTAATTAAATATGTTTTATTGTTGAAAAACTAACCAGAAGCTGTGTCATAATTAACTTTCTCACTATACATGAAATTTCAAAGCATTTCATTCATTTTTGGAGCAATATTTAGAGAAAATCCAAACTGTTTTGGCAACTTTCCAATTAAATGTGTCAATGTTTTTACTCCTGAAAAAATAATCTTTATCTTAGAAAATTTAAAGTTGAATTAGCTGATGTAAAGACAAAGTTCTCTTAGGAAAGACATGGTTTTAAACTGTATTACATTTGAGTACTATAAATATTTACCCTAATTTGTCTGCAACAGAGTTGACTGATTTTACTGTTATTACGATGATTTTCAGATTAAATATTTTAAATCTTACATGTTTAAGCTTGGCAAATGCTGGATTTAAAGTATTCTCTATGGGAATTAAAAAGGTTTTATGGAAAAAAATAAAATAAAATTCTTAATTTTTCTAAACTTCAAATGTACCCGCAATTCTGAAATGGGCCATATATGCAAATATTAAAAAATTACAAATCAGTTTTACAGGATCTTTCTCCCAAAATATGTCTGTGTAATGAGTGTGACTGCAGCTCCTGCACCAGAGAAAACTCTTCTTAAGGCTCGTTGGAGAAGAATTACACTGCAGAACTTTAGTTTGAGCCTTAAAAATGTTGTGTTTTTAAAATAAAACTGATCCTAATAATAATAAATAAAGAGCAGATTTGTCGGAGCAGTAACTCAGTGACTGTCCTGCTGTCTGTGGAGAGTGGTACTACTGCAGTAGTACTTGTGTGTACTGCAGTAGTACTTTTGTGTACTGCAGTGCTTGTGTAGTAATAGACTGTTGTTGGTCAGAAACCAGAGAAGAAGAAGAAGGAGAAGAGTATTGATCTCGACTCCTCTTTCCTACACATTTTTACACATTTATAAACATATATGCATTTTTTTTACACAATTTTCATGCATTTTTACGCATTAGAAACATATTGGTACACATTTACATAGAAAAATGTATACAATTTTACACATTTATACAAACTTTTTACACTGATACAAATGTTTTTAAATTTTTCCAATTTTTTTAACACACATTTATTTCAGTCATACATGAATACGACATAAACACACAGATTCTTTTTACACAATAATTCAGATGTATACACACTTTTTTAAAGTTATACATTCATACACATTTATCTGTACTTTAACACATTTTAATGTTTAATTTTTAATGTGTTTTTATGCCCCAAATGTTTAACAAAAGGCATCAGCACATAACTGAGCATGAGAATGACTTCATGTACTCGTATCATAATGCTCTCAACCTTTATACACTTTAATCATTTTAATTAATTACTTAATGTTTATTAATGAGCAGAACAACTTGTCATCAGTGCTGAGCTGCAGCTCAGATTAATCTTCAGGTTCCAGCTTTCAGATGATGTTCACCACTTCTATGGGACATCTGCTGCTGACCTGCTGTCTCCAACTAAAAATACTCAAACATGGTTCTTTGTGGCTCTGTGAGGGTTAACTGAGGCTTCATCTGAAACAGGAAACTATAAGTTAGAGTGCAGCTCCCTGTCCCCCCTCCTCTCCCTGTTCCCTCCCCTTCAGCTCTACAGTTCTTAGAATGGCTGTAACAACTTGAGCTGACAGGCGCCACTTCCTGTTGATCAGATCAGAGCTGAAAACCAGTTTCACTTCTCTGGAACTCCAATAACAGTTATAACTTTCAGCACAACAACGTCCAAACTCCCGTCTCAGGTCCTCGTTCCTCCAGAGTGGGAGTGTACCTGGATCACAGAGCAGGTATTCTGTCCTTCTACAGCATCTCTGAAACCATGACCCTCCTCCACAGAGTCCAGACCACGTTCACTCAGCCGCTCCACGCTGGAGTTTATGTTTATTGGTTTGGTGGAGTCTCTGCTGAGTTCTGTAGACTCAAATAAACAGAAGAAATTTAAAGCAGTAGTTACCATGGTCATTTTACCTCTTTATTTTGTAATTATGTGCCTTTTTTTTTGTTGGATATTTACATCTTTTTTGTAATTATGTGTCTCTTTTATAAGCAATTTTTTGGTAGTTTGGTTTTGTTTTATAGTTGCTTTTACTGCAGTAAAATGTTTTAACTCTTTTTGTTGTTGTTTTTTGCTTAACTGAAGTATTAATTAATTCTTCCTCCCCTGTGTTTGGTGAACAGAAAATAATTGTTTGTTTCTATTAAAATCAACAGTGGCATCATGTAAACAAACTGGCCTTTAAAGAGTTAAAATTGAGAGAATAAATATATATTTGATTGTTATTATCAGGACTGCTGCTGGGTATAAGATGAAACTGAAAGAGAAAAATAATTAATATTTTTATAGCATTTTGAGGTAATCAACATTTTGTATTCAGATGTAACAAGATGGAGTTGTTTGTTTGTTTTTAAATCTGATTCTGCAAAATAACAAAATAAAAATGGATCAATACAAATGTTGTTGATCATCATTGACCTTTATCACACTGGAAAAATAAAAAATATGTAAACAAACATTTAAAGGGTTAAAAATGTGAAATTTAATTATAATTTGGTCGTTATAATGAAGACTGATGTTGAATTGAAAAATATTTAGTATTTTTAAACCGGTTTATCAGGAATTATTACAGTATATATATTATATATAATCATTGAAGTGAATGGGATGGCTGAAAAAAAATGAGCGAAAAAGAACAATAATTGTAGATTTTTAAACGTCTACTTCTCCGGCATAATTTCACCTAGAGACTCCATTTAAACTTTAAACAGTAGACACAAGTCTTGTGTATCGGTGTATTAATCCACGTTTCGATAGGTCATATAGTTTTTTATCAATCCCTGTTCAATGACCATGATCATTTTTGGAGAAATTCTGAGATTATAATGGGTGTGTATTGCACAGAAGGTTCGTGTCACAGTGTGTGACATCATCGCCAGAGTGTAGAGGGAGAGAAAAAACTGTCAAAAAATACATTTTAAAACTGCGCTCCAGGCCGCAAATTCCACTCTACAGAAATAATTTATACATAGAAACATAGGAAAATTAGTCTTCTCTCTCACAATCCTCTGGTAAAGCTGTCAGAGTTATAGTTTGGGCGTAGGACGCACAGATGATCCACCAACACGCACCAACAGTTGTTGTGGATGGAGCAGGCTCTTCACCAGCTCCAGGGTGACGGGGCTCAATGGGAGATGGATGGGTGGAGACTCTTGGCCTCAGAGGGCTTCACCACAGCTGCATTACCTGACAGGAAATGAGAAAAGAGAAGATCGTCACAAGATTGAAACACACAATCCGCTCTAATAAGTTACATTCATTTCTATTTTCCTCTAAAATGACCCATTTTCACCCCTTTGTCCCCAATAATCGTGTTTTCTTCCACTTTCCCTTGGTTGAAAACAGCTTCAAGTTCTTTTAGTTTACTAGTAATGAAACAGTTTGTAAAATGCTGAAGGCTCTAAATAAGCTAAAGGAGGAAAAGAAGATGGTGTCTGAGTTTAGAACATTATGATATGAGTGTATGGAGTCTATCCTCATGATCTATTGTGACTTATATAAGTTGTTGCTGCAGTTTGTCAGCTGATAGCATTTGTTACACAGATTTGGTGCTAAATTTGACCTTTTTTTCTCTTGACGATCAATTGAAATGTGCAACAATCGCTACAAAATGCCACATTAAGGCACCAAGACCTGGAGGAACACCAGAGAACAATCCAGACTGGAGATTTCTGCATATCTTGGATTGTGTGTCAGCTCTTTTCACAGACTTTTTAAATGTTTATGTTGTATGTTAACATTATTTTAAAGTTCCTGTTGTGTTTTGATGCTTTGGTGATGTTGTTGTATAAACTTTCACATTTAACTGAGTTGAAAACGTCAATAAGTCGGATTTCATCATCTTCACATTTACTGATAATATTTACTCACTGAGCTGCATTTCTGTGGAACTGATTATCTTTAATCAACAGACACACACACACACACAACCACACACACACACACACTCAGACACACACACACACACTCACATTCAGACACACACACACATACACACACAACCACACACACACAAACACACACATTCAGACACACACACACACACTCACATTCAGACACACACACACACACACACACAAACAAACACACACACACAACCACACACACACACGATACTTGTTTTTTTTTCTCAAATTTTTAGTAGTTTGCTTTTAATTTCTTTAAACAAAATGTGATATATATATATATATATTACTTCTAAAACATGAGGCGTTGATTGCGTGGGAGTGACTCTCTGCTACAGGAAATAACAAGAAGACTGTGACGGCATTAATGTGGCAGGAAGATGTCAGCCCGTCGTCATGTTAACACTAACACAGCCCTCCAAGCTGTGGTCTGTCAGCAGAATGTGATCACATTAAAGGTGATGAGAGCAGACGGACTTTACCTGAACATGGATCACCTGCTGCTGCTGCCACTGCTGACTTCAGGTAGGACTCTGATTTAAACACCACGTCATTATGGAATTATATTTGGATTGATCTTTAAATCAGACAACACACTGATCACATGTACGCTTGTTGTAAACTTTTCTTTGACTAAATATTGTTCAGATTGTATTCATTTCTTTTCATTTATTATTAAACCATGTTTATTTCTTTATTTATTTACATACACAAATATATATTTAACATTATTTTAGACCAACGTGTTTCGACTTGTTGCCTCCGTCAGGGTCATCATGAACCAGATCACAGACAACATTTAAACACGGTGTTAAACAGAGAAAGTAGATAAAGAAATAAAACTATCATCAAAACATATTTCTGTCAGTAATTAATATGATGGTTAGTTGGAGCTCTGCTGATTCGAGAACAGGAAATGATCACTTGACACTGACAGCTTTAATCTGATAGGAGCGTCTCAGCCCGCCCTGGTTGTCATGGTAACACAAACCACAGTCCTGTTATCTGTCATCTGCCAGCAGCTTCTGATCACGTGATCAGTGTCACAGAAATGCACCTCAGAAAGTCTAAACGTCATCTTCACTGGACTAAAACTTGATCTAAAGGTCGACTTTGTCCTTTTCCCTGATGATGAAATGGAAACGCCCATTCGTCAGATACAATCTATTATTATTTTAATTTAACATCCAGTCAGTGTGAATATGTTCAGTGATGATCTCTGTGCAGTGGTTTAATTAGTTGATTAGTAGATTCAGACTGGTGACAGGAAATGATGCAGCGTGTGATCAGTGTGACTGATAAAGTATCTATCTATCCCCATGGACTTCAAATTTGGTCAGTACCATCACAAGGGCTTTGGGATCAAAAGTTATTGAAAGCTTTACCGAATGTCACACTATGTGGGCGTGGCATGGCGGCAAAATATATTGTCTCGCCATCTAACACCAGACTGGACAACTTGACCATACATTGTCCAATCTGTCCCAAATTTCACACACGTGATGAGGGTCCAGCCCTGAACACACCCACATGTCAATATTGACACACAGTCATAGAGCCCCCTGCTGGCAACAGCAAGTAACATGTTTTACACCTACCCCGAGCACAGTGGTAGGAGAAACGCCATTTGGGACTCATAGGGACTGAGCCCGCAGCACCGCGCCCGACGTGGCGTCCCCCGACGGCTCCACTCTGCGAGGGCCCGTTCAGTACTGCGCGCAGTCCTAGTTTATCTTTTTTTTTTTTTTTACACTGTATGGAACTCGTCATAAATAAAGAGGATAAACTCTTGCTATTAATTTCTGTTGCATGAATCCACAACACGATAAATTCAGCATTAATTGAATCCATAAAGATGAACTTCATGTTGTCTGTTTCAGTGGCAGCAGCAGTTTTTTTCTTCCTCTCTGACAGACAGATAGACATGTTTCTCTGTCACCATGCTGATATTGATTTGAAGGGAAGAAGGCTGTAAAATGTCAACGCTGTAGTGAATCACAACGTGTTCATCAAAACTATTTCATTAGAATTTAAAATATTGTGGCCTCATAAATCAGCCGGTGTCTCTGGAAAGCTCTAATAATAAGGTGAAACTAGTGAGCTCCCTTTGAGGACGAGTTTAAAAAGAGTTATTCTGAGGAGAGTGGACAATGAGCCTCTGGATGGAGAAATGAGTGCACACAGTAATAATACAGGACATTAAAATGTATTCATATTGTTGTATACTGCATTAATAGTGTGTGGTTGTCACAAAATCTCCAGCACACCAACCACTGTTATATATTGTTGTATTAAATATTATTGTATTATATTATATATGATTATATGATATGATAGCAGGTATAATGTGTCATCAAACAGAAATAGTCTAAATTGTCCTTGTGTGCAGTACTTGAGTAAATGTACTTTGTTACATTCCAGATTTGACTACAAACACAACGACGCGTCTGGATCCATTAAACTGTAAAGTTACAAAGTGAAGATGTATCAAAAGTTATTTATAGCATGAATGTGATCAGTCTGCATGTGTGTCTCTACAGGCCTGTGTGCTGGACGTCAGTACCATGTCATTAATGAACAGAAGACTTTTACTGAAGCACAAAGTTACTGCAGAGAGAATTACACAGACCTGGCCACTGTAGACAGCAATGAGGAAGCTGAGATCCTGAAGAAAACGTCAGGAACAGCAGGAGTTTCCTCTGTGAGTTCACTTTCAACATGTTTCTGACATCATGTCAGTGACACGTGGGTTTAAAGTTTTACAGTCTGAGACGTGAAACTTCACACAAACTTTTTAATCTTTTTGTTTTTTTACTCTGAAGGTGGACGAAGGATTTAGTTCCCTATTGAACGTGTATTATAAGAGATCTCTTAATGTCCAGTATAAACAGCAGCAATTATTACAGGAAGCAGAACCTGTTTCACTGTTCATATGGACACATGAATATTATTATTAATGCAAATATGTGTTTCAGCTCGCCTGGATCGGACTGTACGATGACGTGAACAGCTGGAGGTGGTCACTGTCAAACACAAGCTTCTACAGACCAGGAGAGGAGGAGTTCAGATGGTGGAGTCCTGGAGAACCAGGCAATAGAGGAGGTGTTGAACACTGCACAGCGATGTGGTCTGATGGACGATGGCACGATAACATCTGCACATACCCCTATCAGGCGGTGTGCTGTAATGTGACAGGTGAGAATATTGATGAGTGAAGGTAAAACAGAGCAGTTGAGCTTGTTGACCTCTCCCCTTCTCTGCTGCTCTTTGCCTCTCTGTCTCCAGTTACATGAAGCTCATTTAAAGCAGATGAGTCCTGCCTTCATTTCTCTGTTTCTATAAAGAGCTCCATCATTAACAGCTTTATCCCACGTCACTGTCTCAGTCAACAGGGCTGCAAGAGAAGGAGTTGATATGCACACAGCTCCACGGTGACTTCAGCTTCATGCTCACATTCATTAACCCTTCTAAGGCACAACATGCTCTAAAGTCACCCTCATTCATTCACATGTTATTTAATATAATAGTGTTATTTCATATGATATTGTTATTTAATGCTGCTGTGTGTTTCTGTGCTCTATCTTTTGATATCAACTTATTTTATGATTGAATATTCCAAGTATTCTTTAAATATCTTGTTTTTGATAACAACAGATCATTATTTACATTTTGCTTCTCATACTTTATGAAGAAAAAAAGTTTTAGTATTACTAGATAGCTAACTACTTAGCTAAGTAGTTAGCTTAGCAAGCTACTTAGCCAAGAAGTTAGCTTATCAAGCTACTTAGCCAAGAAGTTAGCTAAGTAGTTAGCTTAGCAAGCTACTTAGCTAAATACTTAGCCAAGAAGTTAGCTAAGTAGTAAAGCTACTTAGCTAAATACTTAGCCAAGAAGTTAGCTAAGTAGTTAGCTTAGCAAGCTACTTAGCCAAATCAAATCAAATCAATTTTATTTATATAGCCCAAAATCACAAATCACAGATTTGCCTCAAAGGGCTTCACAGACTGTACATGGTACGACACCCTCTGTCCTTAGACCCTCACATCGGCCAGGGAAAAACTCCTTTAAAAAACCCTTTTAGCAGGGGAAAAAGAAGAAGAAACCTCAGGGAGAGCGACAGAGGAGGGATCCATCTCCCAGGACGGACAGACGTGCAATAGATGTCGTTGTACAGGGCAGGTCAACAGAGTAGAGTAGATAGAGGTTGGGGGGGGGGGGGGCAATAGAGAGAGAGGGAGAGAGAGAGAGAGAGAGAGAGAGAGAGAGAGAGAGAGAGAGGAGCAGGAGTTCTTGGGGGGGGGTTGGGGGGGCACAGCAGCAGGTGATGATGCGCCACCATTGGCCAGTAGTGATGGTGAGTGGACCAGGAGAGGAACATTCCCATCTGGGGCCGGACCAGATCCACAGCAGTGAGACCAGCAGGAGTGATGGAGCAGGACCACAGCTCCACACCCTGTGAAGAGAGAGCAGAGAAAAGTGCGAGTATTCTGGGAAAATAAAAGCTTGTGTCATGTATTATTGGGACAGAGAGAAAGAGGGCCCCGGTGTATCGTGTCCCCCGACACATTGGGCCTATAGCGGCATAACTAGGGGCTGGTCCAAGGCAGGCCTCGGCCAGCCCTAACTATAGGCTTTGTCAAAGAGGAAAGTTTTAAGTTTACTCTTGAATAAAGAGAGGGTGTCTGCCTCCCGAACTGAGACTGGGAGATGATTCCACAAGAGAGGAGCTTGATAACTGAAGGCTCTGGCTCCCAATCTAGTTTTAAGGACTTTAGGAACCACAAGTAACATAGAATTTTGGGAGCGTAGTGCTCTAGAAGGGTAATATGGCATTATGAGGTCTTTAAGATATGATGGTGCCTGACCATTTAGAGCTTTGTAAGTAAGAAGAAGGATTTTGAACTCAATTCTGAATTTTACAGGGAGCCAGTGCAGCGAAGCTAGAACAGGAGAAATATGATCTCTTTTCTTGGTTCTTGTTAGTACACGAGCCGCAGCATTTTGGACTAACTGAAGAGTTTTAAGGGATTTATTGGAGCAGCCTGACAGTAAGGAATTACAGTAATCTAACCTTGAAGTAACAAAAGCATGAACTAATTTTTCTGCATCCTTTTGAGACAGGATGTGTCTAATTTTTGTAATATTACGTAGGTGAAAAAATGCAGTCCTTGAAGTTTGTTTTATATGGGAGTTAAATGACAGATCCTGATCAAAGATAACTCTGAGATTCCTTATGGTGGTATTGGAGGCCAGGGTAATGCCATCGATGCTAATTAAGTCTTTAGATAATGAGTTTCGGAGGTGTTCGGGTCCCAGTACAATCACTTCTGTTTTTTCCGAGTTTAACATTAGGAAGTTGTGTACCATCCAGGTTTTTATGTCTTTAAGGCATGCATTTAGTTTGGCTAGCTCATCAGTTTCACCTGGCTTGATTGATATATATAACTGAGTGTCATCAGCATAACAATGAAAGTTAATTGAATGTTTTCTAATTATATTACCTAGAGGGAGCATATAAAGGGTGAATAAAATTGGTCCAAGCACAGAACCCTGTGGAACACCGTGGTTAACATCAGTGCGCATGGAGGATTCATTATTCACATGAACAAACTGGAAACGGTCTAATAAGTACGATTTAAACCAGCCCAGTGCCGTTCCTCTAATGCCAATTACATGTTCCAGTCTCTGTAATAGGATACGATGGTCAATTGTATCAAATGCAGCACTCAGATCTAGTAAGACAAGGACTGAGACAAGTCCATTATCAGAAGAAATTAAAAGGTCATTTGTAATTTTTACCAATGCTGTTTCTGTGCTATGATGAGTTCTAAATCCTGACTGGAAGTCCTCATATAGACTATTGTGTTGAAGAAAATCACAAAGTTGATTTGCGACTGCTTTCTCCAGGATCTTAGAGATGAAGGGGAGGTTAGATATTGGTCTATAGTTTGCTAAAACGCCAGGATCTAAATTAACCTTTTTGAGAAGAGGTTTAATTACAGCTACTTTAAATGATTGTGGCACGTAGCCTGTTAATAATGACAAGTTGATTGCATCTAAGAAAGAAGTACCCGTTAAAGGTAGAACCTCTTTAAGCAGCCTTGTTGGTATGGGGTCTAGGAGACAGGTTGACGGTTTAGATGAGGAAATCATTGAGGTTAGTTGTTGGAAAGTGATGGGAGCGAAGCGATCTAAATATTTATCAGGGTTTGTACCCGTTTCTAAGGCTCCAGGGTTTAAGAATGCCTCAGTACCAGTTAATGGCAGGAGGTAGTGAATTTTATTTCTAATAGTTATAATTTTCTCATTGAAAAAGCTCATAAAATCATTACTAGTGAGTGCAATAGGAATACATGGTTCAATAGAGCTGTGACTCTCTGTCAGCCTGGCTACAGTGCTGAAAAGGAATCTTGGGTTGTTCTTATTTTTCTCAATTAATGAGGAATAATAGGCTGATCTGGCTTTACGGAGGATTTTCTTATATGTTTTAAGACTGTCCTGCCAGGTTAAAAGAAATTCATCCAGTTTAGTTGAACGCCATTTCCTTTCGAGCTTTCGTGAAATTTGCTTCAGTTCGCGGGTTTGAGAATTGTACCATGGAGTTAACTTTTTCTGTTTTATTATTTTCTTTTTTAGTGGGGCAATAAAATCTAGCGTTGTTCGCAGTGAATCTGCAGTACTGTCGACAAAGTTATCAATTAGGGAGGGACTGAAGTTAACATAGTCCTCTATTATGTTGGAGCACGACAAAGAGTTAAAGACAGGTGGAATCACTTCCTTGAACTTAGCTACAGCACTATCAGATAGACATCTAGTGTAGAAACTCTTGCTTATTAGCGAGTAGTCCAATAGCAGGACTTCAAAAGTTATTAAATAATGGTCTGATAACACAGGATTTTGTGGGAAAACTATTAAATGTTCAATTTCAATCCCATACGTCAACACAAGGTCGAGGGTGTGGTTAAAAGAGTGAGTGGCTTCATGAACTTTCTGATTAAAGCCAATCAATTCTAGTAAGGAGATAAAAGCAGTACTAAGGCTATCAGCCTTATTTATTTTTATTAGCTTTTATTTACTTTTATTAGCCAAGAAGTTAGCTTATCAAGCTACTTAGCCAAGAAGTTAGCTTATCAAGCTACTTAGCCAAGAAGTTAGCTTAGTAGTTAGCTTATCAAGCTACTTAGCCAAGAAGTTAGCTAAATAGTTAGCTTAGCAAGCTACTTAGCTAAATACTTAGCCAAGAAGTTAGCTAAGTAGTTAGCTTAGCAAGCTACTTAGCCAAGAAGTTAGCTTAGTAGTTAGCTTATCAAGCTACTTAGCCAAGAAGTTAGCTAAATAGTTAGCTTAGCAAGCTACTTAGCTAAATACTTAGCCAAGAAGTTAGCTAAGTAGTTAGCTTATCAAGCTACTTAGCTAAAAAATGGATACGGGTCATTTTTGACTCATGTTGTGCATTAGAATAGTGACACAAAAAGGGATTTTACTAAAAAATGAATGAAGGAAAACATAAAATGAGGATGTATGATGATCAAAAACAAACTAATTGAGGAAAACCTGAAATACTGAATGATGAAAATAATTTATTGCAAAGATATAGAACATAAAAACTCTGTCGGGTCACTTTAGATACATGTTGTACATCAAAGGGTTAAGAAACATCAAACTGCTGAGAAAAATATTCAGACGCAGAAAAACTCAAATATAAAGTTTGCATCAGTGTTGTGTGTTATGTTGCCTCTGCACAGCATTTCTTTCTGCTCTATGTTCAGGGCTGGATGTGACTTTTGTCTTCATTAACGTCTACATGACCTGGACCGAGGCCCAGAGCTACTGCAGAGAACACCACACAGACCTGGCCAGTGTGAGGAACCAGGCAGAGAACGAGGAGATCAAGGAGCGGATTAAAAAAGCAGGAGGAGGATATGTCTGGATCGGCCTTTTCAGAGACTCCTGGAAGTGGTCCGATGGAAGCAGCTCCTCGTTCAGATACTGGCTGCCAGGTCAACCTGATAACAGGGGGGGGAGGAAGCAGGCTTGTGCAGCAGCAGATTTCAGCTCCTCTGGAGGATGGAGGGACAGGAACTGTTTCAATAAGTATCCATTCATCTGCTACGGTCCAGGTGAAGAAATAGAAGCAGAAGGTGAGTGGTAACCCCTGATTCAAACAGTATTTATATTAGATTTAGGTTTACTTTAGCATGAAATGAGACAATAAAACACATTTCTGGACAATAAATGTGAACTCTCAGGATGTTGGTGTTAATGTGCAGTGACCAACTGCAGATCATCAGTTTGTGTTGACTTCAATGTGAGAATATGAACAGATGGAGGAAGTAACTGCTTCTACCTGACTGATAAAGCCCTGAACGCCCCCTGGTGGCGGCCTGCAGTATAGCTCTAAACTGACCACAGGCAGGACTAAACTAACTGAGGACACTTTATATCAACAGGATGCTGATTATTATCAGAGCAGAAATCTCTCAACTCATCATGTTTGATCGTCTGTTTAGAAGTCCCAAAAACAAGTTGAAAGCAAGTGATCAGACATCATCAGCATCAGGAATCTAGAAAGAGTTGAGTCAGGACAACCCGTTCTCATTCCCAAAGCGTAATATACCGACGATTTGTCACGCCCCTGAACGTATCATACTGGCGCAAAGGGTACCCGTCCACGTCTGTGTGAAACGCTCTGGGTTCTCAATTGACTCCAATATAAACCCGCTCGCGGCGCTGAGAAGCGCTTAGAGCCGTCTGTTCACTCCAATAATATCCCGACCACGGCCCTCCATTACGCTGCCAGCGACAATCTGAACGGAGAACCGAGGACCCTGTGCACGGAAGTATTTTTCTCCCTATTTTAAGGATTTCTTTTAATGACATCGTCAACATTTCTCAACACAAACACATCAAAGTCTCACTGATAATTCAACAATAAAATAGCTTCATGTTGTGGCTCTCAGTATCATTTTTTTCTCCTTCGATTCTGAGAAATAAACTTTTATTCGTTTGTTTTACGGCATTCCACTGGCGGACATTTCTCTCATTTTTAGTGAAAAAAAATAAATATTTTGACTTTGTTTCTGCATAAAAATGGATTTTGATTACATTTCTAGCGAGAAATATATGTTTTATGTTCTTAATATTCACTCAGTGAATGTACATAATCACTTTGTGGCGAAGATCTCGCCAGAAAAAGACGATCCGCTGTGTTTTATTTTGAAATCTGTTTCATTTTGTAATTACCGCGATCATAGCGGATGTGGTCCTATCCTCGCGGATGTGCTGTGTGATCTCATTGAATCGCGCTTCACTGTAAATGGCCCCGACTCTGCTCTCCTGCTTTAGTTAAAATATCTTCATTAAACAAACATTGTTGTCTTTTTTTAGCATAGATAATATACATACAGTATAATTATTTATTAGACAGTGTGTGATATTCGATATATTGGGTAGAAATAGGTTTTCACAGCCCTAATAGGGAAGAACTACAAAACGAGAGGTCTAGGGAGTTGTAGTTTTTTTAATAAAACAGGTTTTTCTCTCAAATTTGAAGTTGGAAATACTTAATTAGTGGCTTTCCAGGGGTTTGAGGGGATGTCAATCACATTTTTGGCATCAGAATTTAAATATTGTCTTGTTCAATGGGGGATTTGTTGTTTTTTCAGCATATCCTAAAGCCCCCCCACTCCCACCCCTTAGTGACTATGCTCACATTATAGTCCATGTCAACACCTTTCTATAACAGTAGGTCTCATGTCTGGAACCCTTTCTGTCTCTTAGTTATAATCATTTAAATATGCCCCAGGGTTAAGGTTCAAAGGTCAATATCTCAAAGCAAGAATATTATAGAACCTTGAAATTGATATATGTTACTCTCCAGGCCAAGACCTTTCCGGTGATGTATTTGGTTTAGCTCTATGACAAAGTTTTATTTTTTTCAAACCTTGGAAATCTGCCCTAACAGACTTAGATTCCCACAGCCCTTTGAGTGCTCTGAGTGCGAGATGTGAAAAAATAAAACTTTGTCACAGAGCTAAACCAAATACATCACCGGAAAGGTCTTGGCCTGGAGAGTAACATATATCAATTTCAAGGTTCTATAATATTCTTGCTTTGAGATATTGACCTTTGAACCTTAACCCTGGGGCATATTTAAATGATTATAATTAAGAGACAAAAAGGGTTACAGACATGAGACCTACTGTTATAGAAAGGTGTTGACATGGACTATAATGTGAGCATAGTCACTAAGGGGTGGGAGTGGGGGGGCTTTAGGATATGCTGAAAAAACAACAAATCCCCCATTGAACAAGACAATATTTAAATTCTGATGCCAAAAATGTGATTGACATCCCCTCAAACCCCTGGAAAGCCACTAATTAAGTATTTCCAACTTCAAATTTTAGAGAAAAACCTGTTTTATTAAAAAAACTACAACTCCCTAGACCTCTCGTTTTGTAGTTCTTCCCTATTAGGGCTGTGAAAACCTATTTCTACCCAATTTATCGAATATCACACACTGTCTAATAAATAATTACACTGTATGTATATTATCTATGCTAAAAAAAGACAACAATGTTTGTTTAATGAAGATATTTTAACTAAAACAGGAGAGCAGAGTCGGGGCCATTTACAGTGAAGCGCGATTCAATGAGATCGCAAAGCACATCCGCGAGGATAGGACCACATCCGCTATGATCGCGGTAGATTACAAAATAAAACAGATTTCAAAATAAAACACAGCGGATCGTCTTTTTCTGGCGAGATCTTCGCCACAAAGTGATTATGTACATTCACTGAGTGAATATTAAGAACATAAAACATATATTTCTCGCTTGAAATGTAATCAAAATCCATTTTTATGCAGAAACAAAGTCAAAATATTTATTTTTTTTCACTAAAAATGAGAGAAATGTCCGCCAGTGGAATGCCGTAAAACAAACGAATAAAAGTTTATTTCTCAGAATCGAAGGAGAAAAAAATGATACTGAGAGCCACAACATGAAGCTATTTTATTGTTGAATTATCAGTGAGACTTTGATGTGTTTATGTTGAGAAATGTTGACGATGTCATTAAAAGAAATCCTTAAAATAGGAAGAAAAATACTTCCGTGCACAGGGTCCTCGGTTCTCCATTCAGATTGTCGCTGGCAGCGTAATGGAGTGCCGTGGTCGGGATATTATTGGAGTGAATAGACGGCTGTAAGCCTCTGCTCTAAGTGTTTCTCAGCGCCGCGAGCGGGTTTATATTGGAGTCAATTGAGAACCCAGAGCGTTTCACACAGACGTGGAAGGGTACCCTTTGCGCCAGTATGATACGTCTAGGGGTGTGACAAATCTTCGGTATATTACGCTTTGGGAATGAGAACGGGTTGGTCAGGAGCGTATCTGTTTGTGAACATCACACAGCTGACCAAGTCTGACTCTGGACGGTACAGATGTGGTCTGAAAAGAGCTTTGTCTCTCCATCCATACAAGCATTTTGAGATCATTTTGAGTTTGTTCTCAAAGTGTAATGAAAACTAATGAGAATAAAAATGTTGATTTGAAGAAAGTTTTTGTTTTCACTGACAGTTGCTGATGTTTTAATACTGATTCATGGTCATAGTATAGAGAAGCATAGCACACAGAGTATCTCCTTCCTCTCATCAGGACTTGATTTGTTTCTGTTGTTCACAGCTCCGACCACTGAGACAACAACACAGGAGACAACAGGAGGTATTATATATATATATATATATATATATACTATAATAATATATGTTTGTACCATGGTCTGGGTGAACAACTGACTCTGATTGGCTGCAGGGTGCCTGTTAATTCCTGACAATAGCCAATTGTCTCTTTCAAACCAGGAAATAATAATAATAATAATAATAATAATGATAATAATAATATTAATAATGATAATCATAATCATAATCATAATAATAATAATAACTAGAAAATTTCCTCTGGGGAAATTTTGAAAGGGCCACGGGGGCTACTGCCGGTGTGTGTACACTATGATGAGATTCTTCAGAGATTTCAAACTATGCCCTTTAACCTCAAAATGTGTGTGTGTGTGTGTGTGTAGGTGTAATTAAAATCACATAAAGTTACCTGTGTGTGTGTGTGTATGAAGCATGTGTATGCATGTGTGAGGAGTGTGCGCACTTTAGTGCATGTGTGTGTGTGTATCTGTAACTGTAATCACATCAATGATCAAAGGCAATCAGATCAAAGCAATCAACAGAATTAACTGCCGCTGTTAATGAAAGAGTGACAGCAGAGGTGGACAGACTGAAATTTCTGGCCTCGAACAGAAAGCATTTTTGGCAAAACCATAATACCTATCATTGATCCGACTTCACTTTGAGCGTCCTGAGTTTTTCCTGAACGTCTACATATGTTTTTTTTTTAAAGAAAAATGGAAAAAATAGCTTTGTTAGAGCGATCTAAAAAAACTGTTTTTTTGTCTTTTTCCGAAATCTTCCTGCGTTTTTAATATGGGAGCCAATGAGGCTGTTGGTGGTGTTGGTGGCGCATCTGTGCGTCCTACGCCCAAACTATAACTCTGACAGCTTTACCAGAGGATTGTGAGGGAGAAGACTAACTTTCCTACGTTTCTATGTATAAATTATTTCTGTAGAGTGGAATTTGCGGCCTGGAGCGCAGTTTTCAAATTTATTTTTTGACAGTTTTACCTCTCCCTCTACACTCTGAGCGATGACGTCACACATTCCGTGCAATACACACCCATTATAATCTCAGAATTTCTCCAAAAATGATCATGGTCATTGAACAGGGATTGATAAAAAACTATATGACCTATCGAAACGTGGATTAATACACCAATACACAAGACTTGTGTCTACTGTTTAAAGTTTAAATGGAGTCTCTAGGTGAAATTATGCCGGAGAAGTAGACATTTAAAAATCTCCAATTATTGTTCTTTTTCGCTCATTTTTTGTCGGCCGTCCCATTCATTTCAATGCAAAATTTTGAGCAGTTTTTCGCGACTTACGCTGCCAAAAATTCGTATTCTGTAGAGAAAAGTAATAGCACACCGATCCCGATCAAACCGCACGTTTTGATATATAATTTGTCCTGCAACTCTTTAAGTTGCAGGACTAGTAGGCTTTGCCCCGAGCACTGGTCCCTACAGATATTGCTGTATGGGACCAGTGCTCGGTGCGATTGCCCCGAGGCCCTAATAATAATAATAATAATAATGGGGGCTACACGGTGGTGTAGTGGTTAGCGCTCTCGCCTCACAGCTAGAGGGTCGCCGGTTCGCCTCCCGCCTGCGGCTCTTCTGTGTGGAGTTTGCATGTTCTCCTCGTGTCAGCGTGGGTTCCCACCGGGTTCTCCGGCTTCCTCCCACAGTCCAAAAACATGCACTTAGGTGTAATTGGGGACTCTAAATTGCCCGTAGGTGTGAATGTGATTGTCTGTCTCTGCGATAGTCTGGCGTCCTGTCCAGGGTGTACCCTGCCTCTCGCCCAATTACAGCTGGGATCGGCTCCAGCCCCCGCGACCCGATTGCGGTTAATGGTGATGAATGAATGAATGAATAATAATAATGATAATGCTAAGAAAAGACCAAATGCCAGTGTCTTTGTCTTTTTCTTTTTTTTTAATACAACATTTGTTGACCATTTATTTGGATGTGAGCTGGTTGGGATCAGACGGCCACGTTGTGATGTTCATGTCTTGTCCAATTTTACTCTCCACCATTTCTAAACATAAACATGAGTGTGTTTCACTCACCGGCCACTTTATTAGGTACACCTGTTCAACTGCTCGTTAACATACATGTCTAATCAGCCAATCACATGGCAGCAACTCAATGCATTTAGCATGTAGACACGGTGAAGACCAGCTGCTGACGGTCAAAGCGAGCACCAGAAAGAGGAAAAAAGGTGATTTAAGTGACTTTGGATGTGGCATTGTACAGTTTCTACATTTTCATCTTTCTGTTGATTCTCTACCATCCAAGTGCACATTATGTTTAGTCCCGCGGTTAAAAGAAGAAGAGCTGGACAGAGGAAGTGGAAGGTGTGAAGATTGTTAGTTGAGATAAATGTTTGCAGAAATGCAGCTTGTTTTTTTTTAGACAGAGTTTATTAGAAAACAGATTCATGGTGATGTTTGACACATGAAGAGTCAAACTCCTCCCCCAGCAGAGTTTAACTCTTTATGCAGCTGGTGCAACAAGGTGATACTCAGTGGTGGAATGTAACTGAGTACATTTACTCAAGTACTGTACTTAAGAACAATTTTGAGGTACCTGTACTTTACTTGAGTATTTCCATTTTATATAACTTTATAATTCTACTTCGCTACATTTAGCTGACAGCTTCAGTTACTTTTCAGGTCGATTTTAACCAAAAAAAACATGAAGAATTTAAAATAATTAGTCTTTTTTTTTTTTTTTTTTTAAATAAACCTCATGACAGTACATTAATTAGGTAAAATGAGTCCTAGCTTGAGAAAATTAAAATGATGCACTTATAAATGCATCAATTAAAATAAACTAATATTATATATTTGGAATATATAAAACAACCTGAGTGGGTCCATTCTGCATAACGAGACAGTGACTCATTGGAGATAAGCGCTGTGTCACTTTCTGCTAGTTTGCTTTAATAACTTTGATATAAAACCATAAAGAAGTTAACAGAATATAATATGATGCATTGCTGCAGATTAAACTACCCAATAAGGATATAAAGGAGGTAAAATGAGCACAACCTGAAACATCTACAGCAGTAAAATGTAACATAAACATTAATGCAGCAGTCATATTAATCCAAATATCACACCATATAATAACACAACACTCAAAGGAATCATGTTACCACTTTTAAAGATTATTCTTTTACTTAAGTTCAGTATGTGAATACTCGTCCCACCACTGGTTGGTACTTCTACTTCTACTAGTTAACTTACTGAGCCCCCTTCAGAACAACAAGGCTTGACTCTTAAACAGCCACTTCAACAGACATTCATAGTAAACAATATTTACTCTTAATTATTAAATGAATCACAAAACACAGTGTAGCATTAGAGGTGAACTTTTATTATTATTTGCAAATTATATTGAGATAGAATAAAGACAAGACTGTTATTAACTCTATTCAGGCTGAAAACTGATTCAAACACACACTAATGAATAACAACAAATACAAAAACAGCAATGCTAAAAAAGCGTATTAAAATGAATATTCTGCACATTACACTGAGCTCAAGCTGCTGCAGCTTCAACAACAAGCAGTAAATGTTAAAATCAGCTCTGAAATCTGCAGCTGGAAGACGATTTAATGAAGTTAGCAAGAGTTAAATTCTCTTTTCTTGATAAATGAAGTTAAAATCCAGCTGCTGAGTTCTGAACTGACTGCTGGTGAGAAAAGTTTAGTTTCTTTGTTGATCGGTGGAGTGTGATGGAGGCAGAAGTGTTGGTCAAACTCCCTCAGCAGCTCTGATGTTTTCATAGTTCACTGCGTCATCATCTACATCATAACGCACCTGTGAAACACAACACCACACAATCAGACTTTTTAATCCCACTTAATCTGATTTAATGCCACTGATGAAATAATAATATAGCATAATAATGCAAGCACACCCTGTCAGAGATCAATGATCACACTCCTCACACATGTATACACATGCTTCAAACACGCACACACAGGTAACTTTGTGATTTTAATTACACACACAGGTAACTTTGTGCGATTTTCGCTACACACACACACACACACACACACACACACACTTTGAGGTTAAAGGGCATAGTTTGAAATCTCTGAAGAATCTCATCATAGTGTACACACACCGGCAGTAGCCCCCGTGGCCCTTTCAGAATTTCCCCAGAGGAAATTTTCTAGTTATTATTACTCTCTCCTTTTTTATGTAAAGCACTTTGTGTTGCATCTCTCTTGTATGAAAAGTGCTATACAAATAGAGTCTGATTGATTGATTGATTGATTGATTGATTGATGGAAAGAACACTTTTGGCACTTTCACAGATATGGAGAGCACAAGAACAAGCTAACAAATGTGTGATGATGATGAAACCTGCGACTATATTGAACATTTCTAACTTCTCTCTCCAGGCTGGTGGAGGATCATCTATGTGCCACTGGGTTTAGCAGCTCTCATCATAACTGTTGTTGCAGTCAACATGTGGACAAGAACTAAAGGTGACAACGCTCACAAACTTTTAAAAACAGGAAGTTTGAATTCACCTGGATTTTTATGCTGGAAGCTAAAGTTGACTCTTTTATTTTGTCTTTTCAGGGAACAGAGCACAGATGGGAGAAAACAATGTGAGTTTAAACAACAAATTATGACTTTTTTCAGTGTAATATTTGTTTTCATGCAGAATCTGAAGTGTGTTGTTTTTGTTTCTCCCAGCAGCGTAATGATGAAGATGAAGATGAAGGTACGGTGCACTATGACAACGTTGGAGAGCCTTCTGCCTCCATCAGACTCCACTGATCAACAACATCAACTCAGCACAGAGTCCACTGCTGGTAGATATCAGCTCAACATATGTAGAAAACAGAAATAATGAAATATTGTCTTTCTTGTTCCTCTGTATTAGATTTTAACTTTGAGCCAGACAAAGACACTCAGGTTCTGATCTGACATTAAGAGACGCCCCCTGTTGGTGAAACTTAGTTTACGTCATTGTTTAACTCTCACCTACCCATAAATATTAAGTCAAGTCAAGTCAAAGTTTAATTATAGACATTTAAAAACAACCTCAGCTGACCAAAGTGCTGTACAGTTATTAAAATACAACAAAAATCATACACAAATATAGTTCATTCATTCATTACCATTAACCGATTATCCGCAATCGGGTGGCGGGGGGCTGGAGCCGATCCCAGCTGCCATTGGGCGAGAGGCGGGGTCCACCTGGACAGGACGCCAGACTATCGCAGGGCTGACACATAGAGACAGACAATCACACTCTCATTCACTCCTACGGGCAATTTAGAGTCACCAATTAAACCTAAGTGCATGTTTTTGGACTGTGGGAGGAAGCCGGAGAACCCTGTGAGAACCCACGCTGACACGGGGAGAACATGAGAACTCCACACAGAAGAGCCGCAGGCGGGAGGCGAACCGGCGACCCTCTAGCTCTAGCTGACCTGACTTCTGACCACCGTAACCTTGATAGTCATGTGACTTGGACACAAACCAATAGAAAAAAATACCAGGTTGGGATATGACTGTCATTAACTTGCATTGTAGCGAAATCTGTGTCAGTTTCACGGAAATTTGAGTGATTCCGTGGCTATTCCACGGATTCCTGTGAGACCAGGTTGATAAATCCAGTAGAGTTTAAATAAGATATGAGTTGTTTGGCTTAACGATGGCAAAGTGAGAATACAGCAGCAGCTAAATATATTGGTTTCTTATGTAATATGTGTCCTTGCAGGGGCAGAATGAATGTTGTTAAAATTAATTCTTGCTTGTTTTTTCTCATCATTGTTTTAATTGCTTGTTGTTTTTATTGCTTAATTAAATAAATTAATAGTTCCACAAGATTGCAAATTATTTCCTCGTCTGGTTTTGACATATTTTGAGTTACATGAGTTTTTTCTTTGTTTGGTGCTTTTAGTATTTATCTGTCAGAAAAACTTCTTGACTTTCAAGCACAACACTTAGAGGTTCTAAAAATGTAAAAAGAGAGAAAAAGCCCAGAACTATCTTGTTGGGGCTCAGAGGGTTTAAGAGCATCAGTGTGTTTCACCATCTATGTTTCACCTCTACAGCTGTTAACCACATTCTCACCAGAACACGGCCTCAGTTTTAAAATAACTGCAAAGATACAGTGATCTCAGACCTGTGCATGCTGTCAGACAACACCATCAACCAATTCTGTTTTTCTAAAAACAACTAGAAGCAAAGTTGCAGTTGGGGGGTCTTGCTCTTTTTCTACATCCTCCTCCTCCTCCTCTAATTCTCACTCCTTCTGCTATAATACTGTAAAAAAAAAAAAAAATCTCTCTATATACATTTACAAAATCAAGTATTCTTTTTAAATTTTATTTAAAAATAGAAAATAAGAAAAGAAATTGAGATTTGGGGGGAAGAACTGAGCTAAAAACATTTTTTTTCACAAAATAAAAAAATTGCAAACACAAAATGAAACAGCGCGGCTTTATGGAGCCCCTAAATAATTATTTGTACTTTGAGACGAGCGTGCGCACACATAACACACACACATCACATACACACAAACACACATCACACACACACACACACACACACACACACAAACACACATCACACACACACACACACACACAACACACATCACATACACACAAACACACATCACACACACACATCACATACACACAAACACACATCACACACACACACACACACAAAAAACACACACACATCACATACACACACAAATAACACACACACATAAATGAATAAATTAGTGCCAAGACAAAATGAGGAACCAAGAAACGATCTTCACACATTAAACTTCCTCTATTGATGACCAAGACGTCTTCTACTGTCATCTAACATTAAACTGAGTTCATTTTAAGAAGCAGCTGGTCAGAGACTTTGACAGCTGAGAGCGAGACACCAAGAGAGAAGCACGATGGCTGAATTCAGAAGGATTATAATGTCTTCATTTGTGATGCTGCTGTTCAGCTTTACAGGTAAGAACACAAGTTTAGTTAGTAACGTGGTGAGTTTAGTGAACTCTTGGAGCCAAAGATGAGACACAGTGCTGCTTCTGGTGCTTTAATGTCTATTTAATGTCTTTAATGTGTATGAATGGTGCTATACAGCTACATTAGCATTGAAACCAAAGAAACACAAACGTATCTCAAACTATCATCAGACTACTTATGAACATAACAGACAAATTACTATTTTAGTTCATTTTTTATATTTTCTCAACAGAAGCAGCTGTGAAATCTTCCTCTGTCGTTGTCAGAGTTGGAGATGAAGCTACTTTGCCTTGTGACGATGTGGAACATGATCAGGATAAGTGTGACAAAGTTACCTGGAAGTTCACTGATTCAAACAATACAGTACCAATCATGCTGATTAAAGACGGGCATATTCACAAAGATGCTGCAACTAAATCAGACAGACTGAGTGTTACAGAACAATGTTCTCTGGTTATAAAGAGTCACAGTGGAGGATGCTAGTGATTATTACACCTGCAGAAAGATCAGATCAAGACAACAAGTTCAAGATGTTGTTGTTGACCTCTCTGTTGTCAGCAGTGAGTATTTAAGTCATAAAGTTTAACTGTCTTGTTAAAACAAAATACTGAAATTTTACAATGATTCTGATTCCAGTGATGAAGTTAATTTTACTCTTGTTGTCTTTCTCTCACAATATCTCCATCTTCACCAGTCACTGAACAGAAGAACACTGGTACAGTCAGATTGTTGTGTTCTGTGACTAAAGGTGCTTTCTGTCTCCACTCAGTGAAGTGGCTGCATGAGGGAAATGATGTCACAGACAGAGAGACACCACAGGATGTCTGTTCAGCCAAAATGACATTTACAACATCTGACTTCAATCAGAAGTCAAAGAACGACTCATTTGAGTTGCTCAGTTTGACACCCCTGCTTTAAGTGAAAAAACAAGAAAAAAAGATCCAGGGGTTATATATAAACATACATAATTATGTGTAATTCATTTTATATAAATCAAAAGACATGTATATAAACATTTTTTTTTTAAAGGAGCAAGCACTTAAATGAAGGGGAATAAATCAAAACAGTAGAAAGCAAGAAATCTTCCAACAAATCTTTCTTGCTTTATTACTAGCTTGCGTTTTATTTTAATTGATCATTGATCATTTAAAATCATTCATAAACCAAATAAAGGAGGGAGAAAATAGAAAGCTTTGCTTTCTTTATATCTTTGCAGAGCAAATTGTTGTATGCTGCTGTATTAATGTTGTGAATGTTGTTTACATCACCTTTAAGGTTCAGAAAAGATCATGGTTTGACTAAAATAAGTACATTTCTTGGGTTACTTCACTTTTGAAAGTAAGTGCATGAAAATACAAAAGTGAAGTAGCACATGACTTCAACTATTAGTCCTAAATGGGACACAAACACTGGTCTCCTGAGTCCAAGTCCTGTGTTTGTTTGACCAATCCGTCTGATCTTTAAATTGCATAATTATTACGGCCACCAGAGGTCGCAGCTTAGCAATAAATGTCAATAGTATGAGTCATGATAAGCTGCTTGAGAAAATGGCTTGTGGGCTCGTTTTTTAAGGAAAGGACTGTCTCAAATAATTGTTTTACCAATAATACAAGTTAATATTATATGAAATGTGTCACAATAGAAGAAGATAATAAATAAGAAACTATGAGCTAATTCAACCAAAATGCATCTAAGAAGTACAAACTCATTCTACAATTTGGCAATATTCGCCTGGCATAAAATAATTCATAAAAGTTTCTGTTTTTTCATGTGTATGTTTTTCTCCTGATTGCGGTGCAGTCAGTAGAAGCTGAGCCCTGGACTACGAAGCCACTTCAACATAGCCAGGATATGTTGTGGTGATCTGGCTTCACTAAGCCTAACAACCGCAGTCAGGGATAAGTGGTATCACTAAGGTGGTTCTCAAGTATCTGAGTGAAGCCAGGCTTTCCTCTTCAGGCTCTGTGTGTGTTCACATAAAGGGCCGTTGGAGCATCATTTGACTCAACTAGCGGACAAAAACCATCGTGTTGTAGAGATGTTAACCCCTCAGCGTCCAGTCTGCTAATCGCACATGCATAAAGTCGCTGCTGGCTGGTTTACAGTCAGACTGTCTCTTTTTGGTCAGGCCGGATAAAAGACGAGGGTTGGAATTGTGACAGAAGACAGTGTATTTGCAGTTTGAAGCATATTAAGGGTGTTTTTTACTCACTTTTTGTCTTTCCCACATCGTTATTCCTCTCTCCTACAGCGTCCATTACAAGAACATGTACTACCTCAGAGAGCAGTGTTTATGTGCAGTACAGGGTTTTGAAAAAACTTTTTCATTTGAAACATTTTAATTTAATGGCTCACATTTGTGTTGTTTTTTTCTTTTAGAGACTCTCTTTTGGCCAAGTGTTTTATTTTTATCTTACAGCACTACTTCAGAGAGCACTGAGTAGTCAGAGCACTTTACTTATTATTTAAAAACAAATTGGTTAATCTATTGAACAAGTCATTACATTAGGTTAATTACATTGAAACTAGAACAGAAACTAGGACATTTGAATTAATTTTGTAGCTGTAAACTTTAAAAAATGCTGTACATGTTATGTAGCTCGTTTTGTCTCAGTAGAAATAAATGTCAGCTGCTGGACGGACTGACACAGACTAATGTGCATTGTTTATGGGAACGCCATTCATGGTTCATCATCTCTAGAAGTGTATGATTCAACTTGTTTGTTTTTTAAGAAGGAAAAGAAAATTGCAATAATTGATTATATCGAATCGCAATACTTGTAGAATCACAATTATCAAGAATCGTGATACAATCCAATGGTGACCAAAGCATATTGTCCCACCCCTAATTTCTACCTTATTCTCCCCGCTGAGGATCTGTATTTCTCATATAAATATTCTTCTGGGTCTCTAACCCTAACCCTCGAAAAACTATCGCCCTCCTCAGAGACCTACGGCCCAAGATCCACATGATCTCCAAAAAGGTGACGCCATTCTCAAGGAGAATTGATTGGTCAGTAGGCGGGGCTTTTATAGACGCTGATCTCTTGTCTAGAACATAACCTGGTCCCAACCAGGTTAGCTTCTCAGCATGAGTTGCCATGGTGATCTGGCCAGATTAAAAGAGAACCACCTTCATGATACCAAACACCCAGGGTTAGAGCTGAAGTTACCTCAATAACCATCAAATCCAGCTTGGTAGCACAGGGCTCAGGACTCTGGAGGCTTATGGGGGTGTATGGTGGATCTGGTCCTGGTCCCTGCCCACTGGATCGATACTCTCGTAGGTGGAGTCTTCACCTGCATCGACTGGACGACAGTCGTCATAGAGCTGAGGAAACAAACCAACAAACAATCAGATATTTGACAGAGACGACCTGAGACAGCAGGAGAAAGGAAATAAAAACCTCTGGGTGCTTTGTGCATGAAGGTGGAGACTAAAGCTGTCTGCTGAGATATATTTAGTACAAACTTTGAGGAAAGAAAGTGGATTATACCTCAGAAGTGGTTTGGGCTCTGTTGACAATTCCTTGTGAGAATAGTCACTACTTGAGTTCATCGTTACTGCTTCCATTTTCTGAGAACTCCAAAATCACTATATTAATTTGTATTTTAGTGTTTAATTTACCTGTTTATACCTCTTCTAGACTTCAATCTGACTCAATCAGTCAAACAGTATCAAGATATGTTTGCCATCATCAGAGGGACAACAGTAACAGTAGAGCTCAGTATAGAGAGTGTTTCACTAAAAACAATCTCTTAACAATCCTTCTGATTATCGTGCACAGGTTCATCTCAGGCAGCAGTGAGAATAAGAAAGGGTTAAAGAAAGTCACCTCCATGTTTGGGCTGCCTGTTTTCCTCATATAGTCCTCTATGGTTTTGCTGCTGGAGACCTTCCGGTAACAGATTATCATCAGTGCCAGCTGTGAGATGTGGAAGATGATGATGATGATGTTGAAGGTGATGATGACAGCAACACTCACGACCACAATCATCCACAGATCTGTGTGAGGTTAAGAAGAGAAAAGTTCATTCTCCAGACTCTTTGACTGCTCAAACCCAGGCCTCCCACGTGTTGCCACTGTTCACAGCTTAGATGAAGACCTTTGGCTCTTTCAAACACTGCAGGGTTAAAACTATGTGTATGTTTATGTTTAGAAATGGTGGAGAGTAAAATTGGACGAGACATGAACATCACAACGTCTGATCCCAACCAGCTCACATCCAAATAAATGGTCAACAAATGTTGTATTAAAAAAAAGACAAAGACAAAGACACTGGCATTTGGTCTTTTCTTAGCATTATTATTATTATTATTATTATTATTATTATTATTATTATTATTATTATCATTATCATCATTATTATTATTATTATTATTATCATTATCATTATCATTATTATCATTATTATTATTATTATTATTATTATTATTATTATTATTATCATTATCATTATTATCATTATTATTATTATTATTATTATCATTATTATTATTATTATTATTATTATTATTATTATTATCATTATTATTATTATTATTATTATCATGATTATTATTATTATTATTATTATCATTATCATTATCATTATTATCATTATTATTATCATTATCATTATCATCATTATTATTATTATTATTATTATTATCATTATCATTATTATCATTATTATTATTATTATTATCATTATTATTATTATTATTATTATTATTATCATTATTATTATTATTATTATTATCATTATTATTATTATTATTATTATTATTATTATTATTATTATTATTTCCTGGTTTGAAAGAGACAATTGGCTATTGTCAGGAATTAACAGGCACCCTGCAGCCAATCAGAGTCAGTTGTTCACCGAGACCATGGTACAAACATATATTATTATAGTATATATATATATATATATATATATATTACCTCCTGTTGTCTCAGTGGGTGGAGGTGTGGAGCTTCCTGAACTGGACTCTAAACTCTGTGTTGTTGTCTCAGTGGGTGGAGGTGTGGAGCTTCCTGAACTGGACTCTAAACTCTGTGTTGTTGTCTCAGTGGGTGGAGGTGTGGACAACAGAAACAAATCAAGTCCTGATGAGAGGAAGGAGATACTCTGTGTGCTATGCTTCTCTATACTATCACCATGAATCAGTATTAAAACATCAGCAACTGTCAGTGAAAAGAAAAACTTTCTTCAAATCAACATTTTTATTCTCATTAGTTTTCATTACACTTTGAGAACAAACTCAGCATCTGTGACAATGATCTCAAAATGCTTGTATGGATGGAGAGACAAAGCTCTTTTCAGACCACATCTGTACCGTCCAGAGTCAGACTTGGTCAGCTGTGTGATGTTCACAAACAGATACGCTCCTGACTCAACTCTTCCTAGATACCTGATGCTGATGATGTCTGATCACTTGCTTTCAACTTGTTTTTGGGACTTCTAAACAGACGATCAAACATGATGAGTTGAGAGATTTCTGCTCTGATAATAATCAGCATCCTGTTGATATAAAGTGTCCTCAGTTAGTTTAGTCCTGCCTGTGGTCAGTTTAGAGCTATACTGCAGGCCGCCACCAGGGGGCGTTCAGGGCTTTATCAGGCAGGTAGAAGCAGTTACTTCCTCCATCTGTTCATATTCTCACATTGAAGTCAACACAAACTGATGATCTGCAGTTGGTCACTGCACATTAACACCAACATCCTGAGAGTTCACATTTATTGTCCAGAAATGTGTTTTATTTTCTCTTTGATGCTAAAGTAAACCTAAATCTGATATAAATACTGTTTGAATCAGGGGTTACCACTCACCTGGACCGTAGCAGATGAATGGAAACTTATTGAAACAGTTCCTGTCCCACCATCTTCCAGAGGAGCTGAAATCTGCTGCTGCACAATCCTCCTGCCTCCCCCCCCTGTTATCAGGTTGCCCTTTCTTCCAGTTTCTGAACGAGGAGCTGCTTCCATCGGACCACTTCCAGGAGTCTCTGAAAAGGCCGATCCAGACATAGTCTACTCCTGCTGGAATCAGCTCCTTGACCTTCTGGTTCTCTGTCTGGTTCCTCACACTGGCCAGGTCTGTGTGGTGTTCTCTGCAGTAGCTCTGGGCCTCGGTCCAGCTCATGGAGTCGTCAGTGAGGACAAAAGTCACATCCAGCCCTGAACATAGAGCAGAGAGAAATGCTGTGCAGAGGCAACATAACACACACTGATGCAAACTTTATATCTGAGTTTTTCTGCGTCTGAATGTTTTTCTCAGCAGTCTGATGTTTCTTAATGAATGTGAGCATGAAGCTGAAGTCACCGTGGAGCTGTGTGCATATCAACTCCTTCTCTTGCAGCCCTGTTGACTGAGACAGTGACGTGGGATAAAGCTGTTAATGATGGAGCTCTTTATAGAAACAGAGAAATGAAGGCAGGACTCATCTGCTTTAAATGAGCTTCATGTAACTGGAGACAGAGAGGCAAAGAGCAGCAGAGAAGGGGAGAGGTCAACAAGCTCAACTGGTCTGTTTTACCTTCACTCATCAATATTCTCACCTCTCACATCACAGCACACCGCCCGGAAGGTGGCTGTGCATTTGATATCGTTCCATAGTCCAACAGACCGCATCACTGTGCAGTGTTCAACACCTCCTCCATTGTCTGGTTGTCCACGATTCCACCGTCTGAACTCCTCCTCTCCTGGTCTGTAGAAGCTTGTGTCTGTCAGTGACCACCTCCAGCTCATGACATCACCATCGTACAGTCCGATCCAGGCGAACTGAAACACATATTTGCATTAATAATAATATTCATGTGTCCATATGAAGAGTGAAACAGGTTGTGCTTCCTGTAATAATTGCTGCTGTTTATACTGGACATTAAGAGATCTCTTATAATACACGTTCAATAGGGAACTAAATCCTTCGTCCTCCTTCAGAGTAAAAAAACAAAAAGATTTAAAAGTTTGTGTGAAGTTTCATGTCTCAGACTGTAAAACTTTAAACCCACGTGTCACTGACATGATGTCAGAAACATGTTGAAAGTGAACTCACAGAGGAAACTCCTGCTGTTTCTGCCGTTTTCTTCAGGATCTCAGCTTCCTCCATGCTGTCTACAGTGGCCAGGTCTGTGTAATTCTCTCTGCAGTAACTTTGTGCTTCAGTAAAGTTCTTCTGTTCATTAATGGCATGGTACTGACGTCCAGCACACAGGCCTGTAGAGACACACATGCAGACTGATCACATTCATGCTATAAATCACTTTTGATACATCTTCACTTTGTAACTTTACAGTTTAATGGATCCAGACGCGTCATTGTGTCTGTAGTCAAATCTGGAATGTAACAAAGTACATTTACTCAAGTACTGCACACAAGGACAATTTAGACTATTTCTGTTTGATGACACATTATCCCTGCTATCATATCATATAATCATATATAATATAATACAATAATATTTAATACAGCAATATATAACAGTGGTTGGTGTGCCGTGAGATTTTGTGACAACCACACACTATTAATGCAGTATACAACAATATTAAGTAACTTTAATATAAAAATGTTTGAGATGGAATCTACTTATTTTGATCACATTAAATATAATCTTTATGTGTCTGTAATTCTAAATCAAGAGAATTTTGAATGAATCCAACACAATAGAATTAGTCCGTTTTTAATTAACAGGCACTTCCTGTTAAGTTATTAACTCAACTTGTAACTTAGTTAGATTTAATTAATAATTTTGCGATCTGCAATCTGTTGCCTCAATTTTATTGAGTAGCTGTTGTTTATCTTTTTTTTTACAGTGTATGGAACTCGTCATAAATAAAGAGGATAAACTCTTGCTATTAATATCTGTTGCATGAATCCACAACAGGATAAATTCAGCATTAATTGAATCCATAAAGATGAACTTTATGTTGTCTGTTTCAGTGGCAGCAGCAGTTTTTTTCTTCCTCTCTGACAGACAGATAGACATGTTTCTCTGTCACCATGCTGATATTGATTTGAAGGGAAGACGGCTGTAAAATGTCAACGCTGTAGTCAATCACAACGTGTTCATCAAAACTATTTCATTAGAATTTAAAATATTGTGGCCTCATAAATCAGCCGGCGTCTCTGGAAAGCTCTAATAATAAGGTGAAACTAGTGAGCTCCCTTTGAGGACGAGTTTAAAAAGAGTTATTCTGAGGGGAGTGGACAATGAGCCTCTGGATGGAGAAATGAGTGCACACAGTAATAATACAGGACATTAAAATGGATTAAACAACTGCCTCAAAATCAAGGACGCATTTATTTTTAACACATTTGATCAAATATATTCAGTAAAATGAAATGACTACAGAATAATTTATTACAGTGTAGACAAGTTTACGACGTCACAGACACGGACTGGAAGACAGCCAGCGGCGACTTGGCGCATGCGTGATTCATTTTCAGCCTGGACGCTGAGGGGTTAACACGTCCTGCTGCTGCTCAACAAGTCAGAACGAGTCTCCAAAAGTCTCCAACAACACCAGAAAAAGTCTCCAGATTTGTCTCAAGAGTCTCTAGAGGGGTCTGAATAGTCTAATATAGCTAAAGTCAAAGTGAAAAAAGTCAAAGTCTATTTATTTATAGAGCACATTTAAAACCAACCTCAGGGGACCAAAGTGCTGTACAGTTATTAAAATAGAATAAAATCATACACAAATATAGTAATAAATAAAAACAATGAAATACTAAAAACAGTAAAACAATAAAATAGTAATAAAAACTCAATCCAAAAACAGAGTTAGAGATAGAAAAGAAAAATAAAAGGGTCAAAAAGTTTTAAAAAGCCAAGGATTCTTGCCTCGCTGGGACTGAACGCCACTTTGTATAACAAAGTGTTTTGCCTGAGGGCTCCGCACGGCAACAAAAAATGAGTGAGTTTAACCCTCTGGACTCCATCTATTTATTGATAATACACATATTTTATGTACAGTATAACTATTTATATATGATATGTAGACAAGCTGAGAAAGCCAGTTAAGTGAAATCACAGGAGTTTTCACAGTGTCACATTTATGTTTCTAGACCATTTTTAAGATGTGAATTTTCTTTCTACAATGAAAACTATTACTATTTTTTAATTTACATGCAAATAGACTGTTTTATAGTTTTATTATTTATTATTTTTTGTGCTGTTTTTGTGTGTATAAATGGTTTTTAAAAATGGTACATTTCCATAGAAAGCTGTGTCTTTTGTTTGTATTTTGGGTTCCTGGCAGCTTTATACTTTGTTAATTAAAATAAAATAAATAATGTAACTGAAGGGCATCATAAAAGAGTTGTGATACATCAATGTAGTGTGAATCTAAAAGAAGAGACAGACTTACCTGGTGCAGACATGAGGAGAAGAAAAATCATCAGCATCTTGTTGTCTCTCTGGCTTCATGAGAGGAAGACTTCAGACTGGCTGCTGCTGCTGGAACTAATGGACAATGAACAGCAGCTCAGTGTTATACCAACATCGTGTCAGTCAGACACGCAGCAATCCTTTGCATATTCGGGAAACATCAGGTATAATTACATAAACAAATATGATCCCTTTGTTTCCTATATAAGATCAAAACAAGATAAGAGATGACAAGCTGTGGTCCAAAGGCGGTACCTGGACGGGAGAGAGAGAGAGAGAGGATTAAAATGAAATACTTTTAGGTTTTGGGGATCAACTTTAACGTAGATCAGCTCTTTTTATTTTGGGTATACTTGCTGATAAAATGACACATAAAGATTAATGTTCTTTCCTGAGAATTTAGCTTTTAATAAGAATAACAATGATAAGAGTTTCATTATGAATTACCTTATTAATCCCACAATGGGGAAATTCAGACTCTGCATTTAACCATCCTTTTGACACACAAGTGAACACAGCATGCAGCATCCGGAGCACCCGGGGAGCTGCGTGGGGGGTTAGGAGCCTTGCTCAGAAACATGACCTGCTGGATCTGCTCCCTCTCTATGCAGCATCCAGACCCCTTAGGTCCTCTGGAACTGGCTTGTTGCATGTCCCAAGAACAAGAACTAAGCAGGTGAGGCAGCTTTTAGTTATTCTGCTCCTCACCTGGAACAATCTACCTGTAGATGTGAGGTCAGCTCCTTTAAATCAGGACTAAAAACACTCTAGTTTACTGCAGCGTATCTTAACTTTAACACTTATCTGCTCTACTCTACCGCCCTTACTTTATAACTACACAATGTCTGACTTGTGCTTTTTATTATTTTATGTCATTTCTTATCCTGCTGTATCTAATTAGGGCCTCGGGGCAATCGCACCCAGCACTGGTCCCATACAGCAATATCTGTAGGGACCAGTATATTATGTGACGGATCAAGTTTCCACCTGTCTGTCCTGTGTGTGTGTGTGTGTGTGTGGCCAGGTGGCGTCCACCAATCAGAGCAGAGAAATCAACCACAGCTGCTCCTGTGACTTTTGATGCCACTGAGAGAGAAAGTAGTTCCTTTAATTGAACCAACTTCACTTTGAGCATCTTGTGTTCTTCTTCTGAACGTCTACATGTGTTTTGTGAAGGTCATTTATAAAGTGCTCCATTATAAAGTGAGTCTTTAGTTCCCAGTCCAGTCCTGATGCACCTGAGTTTCCTGTTCCTGCTCAGGGCCTCAGTCAGCTTGGTTCTCAGGATCTCCTTTTCATATAATATATATACATATAATATTCACTGAGAATCTGTTTACACAGATCTGAGAGGAGAGGACAGGAGAGGCTGTTTACACAGAGCAGAGAGGAGAGGACAGGAGAGGCTGTTTACACAGAGCAGAGAGGAGAGGACAGGAGAAGCTGTTTACACAGAGCAGAGAGGAGAGGACAGGAGAGGCTGTTTACACAGATCTGAGAGGAGAGGACAGGAGAGGCTGTTTACACAGAGCAGAGAGGAGAGGACAGGAGAGGCTGTTTACACAGAGCAGAGAGGAGAGGACAGGAGAGGCTGTTTACACAGATCTGAGAGGAGAGGACAGGAGAGGCTATATAATATCTCCTTTTCACTAAGTTTCCTGCTCTAAAATAGATCTGGGGGACAAAACCCCAGTCTGATAATAACTTCATTAGAATGCAATGATTAGTTACCTTCCCTTCCCTTTACCTTTATATAGAAAGTCCAGTCTAGCAGATTTGCAAGATGATACATTGTCATTGTTTCATATGTCAAAGTTAGATAGAATAGTTACAAAGGAAAGCTTTCTTCTGATCCTCCGTTAGTTCATCAAAAACCTCCCAGAACATCTGTATGGTGGGGTGTGGTGGGCTGGTTAGGTCCTCCCCCTCATAATCTGTGTTCTAGTGAAACACACAGTTACAATTACTAGAGTTTTATCATCATTTGTCATATTAAAATGAAGCACAATATGCAATAAATCAGTTGGAGTTTCAGAGAAAGACCACAAGAAGCCCTTCTTCTGGACTGTAGCCAATAACCTGAGCAATGAAGGAAAAACCTGGAAGTGCCTTAAGCCTGCATTCTTTCAGAAATCCAACAGGGGACGCCAACGGCAGTTGCAAAAGAACTCGAAATCACGAATTAGTGCTGGAGAGAGAGGACACACACACCTGCTGGTTTTATCCAACAAAATCCAACAAAAATCTCAGGAATCCTCCCTAAGAACTAAAATATCTGCTACTGTTTTGAAGTAATAAGAGTCACATCAATTATCTACAGTAAAACTGGTAGCTATTTCTAGTTTTTTTGTGAAGTGTTTCTGGGACTGGGACTCTACTGCACAATCTTCAGGCCTAGTAGGCCTCCATCACCAAACAATGCCACCTAAAGCTTCCAATCACAACACGGAGGAAGATGTTTCCATGGCTCAAATGTGTGAATTACTGGATCAGCAAAAGGACTTTTACAGAACTTTGCTTGAACAACAAGAAAAAAGCTTCAAATCTTGTGTACAGATCATAGTTGACTCCTCTAATAAGAGGATAGATGATCTGTCAAAGCAAGTTTTTGATTTCAAGGTGAGTCTGGAAATGACCCAAAAGGAATTTGATGATGTTAAAATCTCTTGTGGCACTTTGTCCAAGAACTGTAATGAAACCAGAACCGACTTGGACACAATTTGTAAAAGTTTGATTTCAGTCTCAGACAAGACTGAAGACAAGACGGCATAATATTGTTGTGGACGGCATCAAAGAGTCTGTGAAAGAAAAGGTGTCTGAATCTGAAGAAAAAGTGAGAAAACTATTTGGTGAAAAATGACAACTGGATCACTTGAAAATGGAGCTGGACTGGGCTCACAGGACTGGGAAGCCGGGAACAGCATCAGAAAGCCCAGAGCCATTGTGGTCAGATTCCTGCGGCTGAAGGACAAACTAAAGATCAAACCAAAGATTCCTTTGTTTACATTTACCAGGAATAAAAGTAATATTTTTGTTTGTTTACATTTTCCTGTTTTTCTTTTCTAAAATAGTGTTATTCTGTTTAATGTATCATATTTGTTACACAATAACTTATTTGAAAATGTGTCAGTTGTCATTTTATTGCATTTCATACATTATGCATAAAATAAAGCAACATACAGTCTTTTTCTCATTTAGGTAAACTATTTTTTGGTATGTATTTTTAGATGGCAAGAAAATTGAGCATTGATGATGTGTTGGAGATAAACAAACTGAGCAACAAATTGCACAAAAATACCAGATGTAGCAAAAATGAAATGCTGGTTCCACTGGTGGATCTGTCATTGCTGCATGAAAACTTTATATCAGCAGATGTATGATATTGTGTTATATGGAAAAAAAATATTTTGTATGTTTGAGGAAAATGCTAAAAGGAAAGTCAAAGTTTTCATTGGTTAAAAATATTAGGTTTTATATGTTTTTGTTAGTTCAAGAAAAACTGTGAGCAACAAATTGCACAAAAGACCCGATGTATCAAATATGATACAAATTAGAATTCATATATGCAAATTCATATATATATATATATATATATATATATATTTTTTTTTTTTTTTTTTTTTTTTTTTTATTTGTCAGCAGGTTTTTTTTTTAAATTGAATTGTCTGGCAATTATTTCATGGTTCAGGCTTTAATGTGCAGATACACACAACTGTATTATAATGTAATTATAGCAAAGGCATGTAGCTTCGAAAGTTTAACGTTTGTTGTTGCGTAATTATTACAACTGTGGCCAAAAGAAGTGTAGTTTGTAGCGAAATCAGACATGGCAACTACGTGATAGACACGTCTATTTGCTTGGTATGTCTGATGACTTTGTTTAGCCCTGTCTTTGGAAATTAGACAATAATGAATATGATTTATTGGTGGGGTTTCAATAAAGATATGATAACTTTTGCAATGATCCTCGTGACTCTGCATTGTTTTTTTATCTGATCTGATCCCTACATAGAGTTTGCTTCCCATGTTTGGATGTGTGTTGCAGTTTTCACCTCGCAAAAACTGATTGAAGGCATAGTATAGTTACTGAGAGGTTATTTCTGCCTAAATATGACTTGATCTCATTCATGAGCTTCATAATGTAAACACGCTACCGCTCAACGGGCTGCCGTGCGCGCTCCCGCGGCCAGAAATCAGATTCTGGCAGGCAATCACTTTCTGGCACGACACCTGTCGAGGCTTTATTTCCAGCCGGTTGTGGCTCCGCGGCTCCAGCACTTATTTCTTCATTTGTCTTTATGTTCTTGCAGATGGAGTCATGCAGTTTGACAGTTTGGCCGCTGAGGAACGACAGTTAGCTCTTGAAGTTATGTACTTACTTGATTCCTATGGTCTATGTCTAGTACCATCAGGTTGAATGCACTTATTGTAAGTCGCTTTGGACAAAAGCGTCTGCTAAATGACATGTAATGTAATGTAAAAATGTAATGAGGAACAAATCAGGAGCTTCAGAGCATTTGAAGCATGCAGCCAAAGGAGCGGAGGGCTCCACAGCATCAGGTCTGATTCTGTCACACTGTTGTTTTACTGCTTCTACACTGTAGCTGCTGTCCTCGGTGTTTCTGCATCTTATCATCAATAATAATACTCATTTAAAAAACACACAAAGGGAATGTGTGTGTTAAAATATTAACCAGTTGTGTAAAAATAGAAAAAGGGCCAGATTTATTTTCATGTGAATTTGTGAAGTTTGACACAGAAAGAGATATATAGGGTTTATTGATAATATATATACAGTATATATTTTATATTGTTATATTTGTACATAGTCAATCAGGACTAACCCTATTTTTGAAGTACTTGTATTGTACCTTTATTTTTTTAACACAGTTTTTCTAACTTGAGGCTCATGCTGCCTGCTGTTTAGTAGCCTAGTAACTATTGTCAACTGACGTGTGCAATAAAAAATGGGTGAAAAAACAGTCCGGATTGGATTGTGATTTATTATTAATGTGACTGTAGAATCGTGTCCAGAAGGTAGGAACCTGTTTTCCTGTACCAGCTCATTTTACTGTAGCGTCATTTGGTTATGCATTGGAACTAAAGCAGTACAGTAAAAAAAAGTCTAAAATGAGTTATAATTTGACGTAGAAAAGACGTCCACAACGACCATATTTGGACTAGAAATAGCTCCTGCACGGCGGTCCTGTGGACGTCAAGTATCCGTTGAAAGAAAGACGTCTGGAGGGACAGTCTGCACCTTGAGGGGACCAAAACTAGACGTGCAACAAGGACTTGGAAAAGACGTGATTTGGACGTCTCTTTGCGCAGTGGGATTTTTGGACCATTATTATTTCTTATTTATATTAATGATTTATCAAATGTCTCAAATATTCTTTATCCAATAATGTTTGCAGATGAACTCTAGTTCATTCTCACTCAAATTTTAGTTCTCTGATTAAAAATGTTAATGTTTGTTTAACTTCATATACTACATGGTTCAAATTAAATAAATTATCTCTGAATATAAAAAAATCTAACTATATATTTTGTGGCAAAAAATCATACTCTAGAGCAGCGGTTCCCAAACTTTTTTAGCCGTGCCCCCCTTCTATGTCCCAACCGGGTTGACCCCCCCCAATCCCCCACACCTTCAAAAAACAACATGCAATAAGAGTTTTTATATCCATATTAAAGGTGGAGGATGATGACAGGCTCAGGATCAGAGGCAGAAAGCAGATCAGTTGGGACAAATGTTATCATATTTTGAGCTGCGTTGAACAAAAATTGCAGCAAATTTAAACGAGCGTGGAGTGAACACAACCCGTCATCATAACACAGGCTGGAAAAATGATACAAGAACAAGAAGATAACTTCTTCTACGCTTCATTATAAGATCAAAAACAACCAAAAACAGATGCAAAAATGACCAAAGATGACGCAAAATTATCAAAATTGACCAAAAATACATGTAAAAATTACCAAACAACCAAATAATAGATGCAAAAATGACCAAAGATGACACAAAATTATCAAAATAGACACAAAATTGACCAAAAATACATGTAAAAATTACCAAACAACCAAAAATAGATGCAAAGATGACACAAAATTATCAAAGTAGACACAAATTGACCAAAAATACATGTAAAAATTACCAAACAACCCAAAAATAGATGCAAAAATGACCAAAGATGACACAAAATTATCAAAATAGACACAAATTGACCAAAAATACATGTAAAAATTACCAAACAACCAAAAAATAGATGCAAAAATGAACAAAAAATTACACAAAATTGAATAGCCTGTATTTACTAATTAATTGATTAATACACGTCTTTATTGTGTGTGTGTGTGTGTGTGTGTGTTGGGGGGGGGGGGGGGGGGGGGGGGGGGGGAATGAATTGTGTCATTATCAGACCGCCATTACATTTTTCATCTCGCGCCCCCCCCAGGGGTCCACGCACCACACTTTGGGAACCCCTGCTCTGGAGACTCTTGTAAAGTCATAATTCAGTCTGCTGAGATGAATCAAGTGTCAACAGCAAGATTCCTGGGAATCTTTGTTGATGAGAGCTTGAGTTGGAAAGCACAAATACACTGGGTCAGCAAAAAAATAAGCACATCTATTGGTATAATTAAGAGGATTAGTAATTTGGTAACTACAAACGGTCTTCATACACTTTATTATAGTTTAATGTATCCATATCTTTCATATTGTAATATAGTTTGGGCACCTTTCCTACTACACTCCATAGAGTTTTGGTTGTCCAGAAAGGTTTTGTTAGGATGAACCAGATCTGAGTCACATGATCATCTGTTCCTCTTTCAGAAACTCCACATACTTTCTGTTCATCACATCAATATTTCTCAAATATGTGTTTTTATTTTTAAGGTATATTCCGATCATGAAAACTTTCCAAAGCACTTTAAGACTTATTTTAAATGTAATTCTCAGATTCACTCTTATTCAACACGTCAATCTTTAGATCTTCATCCTCCAAGATTTCTGACATGCAGAGGTCAATTTATTGTTCAATTTAGGGAATAAATTATGGATAAAAACCTTTTCCCATCTGGCAAAGGCCTCCATCTCTGTAAAATGCTTCAAAAGATGTCTGAAAGCTCATTTAACTGCTGTTTTAACATTCTAGTTCACACACAAATATACTTTTTTTAACATGCTCATCTTTGTTTTTAATTGTTTTTGTTATTGTCATAACTTGTTGATGTGATACATTTGTTTTTTCTATTATCAGTTTATTACTTTCTAATGAAATTTTAGGTGGAGGCTTTAAATAAATCAGCTCATCTGGGTTTTTTCTGCCTCTACTGCACTTTACATTATATGTTATCTTTGTCATTTTATGTAATTCTAAAATAAAATAAAATAAGGGCTGCTGCTGCTGGAATTAACAGACAATGAACAGCAGCTCAGTGTTATACCAACATCAGGTCACTCACACGCAGCAATCCTTTGCATATTCGGAAAACATCAGGTATAATTACATAAACAAATATGATCCCTTTGTTTCCACATAAGATCAAAACAAGATAAGAGATGACAAGCTGTGGTCCAAAGGCTTCAGCAGCTCTGGAGAGAGAGAGGAAAGGTTTCCTCATTTAAATGAAATACTTTTAGGTTTTGGGGATCAACTTTAACGTAGATCAGCTCTTTTTATTTTGGGTATACTTGCTGATAATATGACACATAAAGATTAATGTTCTTTCCTGAGAATGTAGCTTTTAATAAGAATAACAATGATAAGAGTTTCATTATGAATTACCTTATTAATCCCACAATGGGGAAATTCAAACTCTGCATTTAACCATCCTTTTGACACACAAGTGAACACAGCATGCAGCATCCGGAGCACCCGGGGAGCTGCGTGGGGGGTTAGGAGCCTTGCTCAGAAACATGACCTGCTGGATCTGCTCCCTCTCTATGCAGCATCCAGACCCCTTAGGTCACCTGGAACTGGCTTGTTGCATGTCCCAAGAACAAGAACTAAGCAGGTGAGGCAGCTTTTAGTTATTCTGCTCCTCACCTGGAACAATCTACCTGTAGATGTGAGGTCAGCTCCTTTAAATCAGGACTAAAAACACTCTAGTTTACTGCAGCGTATCTTAACTTTAACACTTATCTGCTCGACTCTACCGCCCTTACTTTATAACTACGCAATGTCTGACTTGTGCTTTTTATTATTTTATGTCATTTCTTATCCTGCTGTATCTAATTAGGGCCTCGGGGCAATCGCACCCAGCACTGGTCCCATACAGCAATATCTGTAGGGACCAGTATATTATCTAGTATATTATGTGACAGATCAAGTTTCCACATGTCTGTCCTGTGTGTGTGTGTGTGTGTGTGTGTGTGTGTGTGTGTGTGTGTGTGCGTGCGTGTTGTGAGCCATGTGTTGATGCGCACACGTCTGGAAGGACGGGGAGCGGGTCGGGTTAGCGTTGTGTTTACTGGAACTTTGACGGCCTCCTTGGCCGTAAATGGGACATTTTTCCACAGGGCATCAAGGCCAGAGTGGGGAATTCCCACCCTGTCCACCACAACTTCCCACTGGAGGACAGGAAATAAACATAATCCATTATGGCACTTTGCCGCATCGATGCTGAATCGTGCATGCCCCGCATTGCGACGCATCGCCGAATGGATTATTGTTGACACCACTAGTGTACAGGCGTTAACTCAAAACATATGGACTCATTTATTTTGTGACGTGCCTTTGAGGACATGGGTAGAATAACAGCAGAGCCTCATTTATTGTTTTGCAGTGTTCATTTTACATCCACAGCTCATACAGTATAATTTCTGTGTTAATCATCATATATATTCTGTTATAATCTTCTCATGTTATCTGTTATAATCATCCTGTATTCTCCTATGACAAGCTCACATTATCTGTGTAATCACATCGTCTGTTATAATAATATTTTATAAAGAAAAATATGTTAGAATCTTTGCGTCATTCTCTGGTCTTTCCTGAGTGAATTGGCACATGTCCAGTCAGGAATGTACACAGCTTGTCCAGTCTTCTTCAAACTTCATCGCGGAACTGAAGAGTGGTGTCAGTCATCTTTTTCTTGTAGTCTTCATCAAACTTCTCGTTCTGGGCCACAGTGAAATGGTTCTTCCAGTCACCAACTTTCCCTGCAGAACCACAGAAAGAAAGTCAGACATGATTGAGCTGAAGGTGTTTTTAAACACACGTTCATCTATTATCTTATTCATCAGGTTACCTTTTCTCATGAAGGGAGAAACTTTGAAATTCATAACTTCCAATGTAGAATAGTTGGCCATCTTGTCCTTCTTCATATTATCAAACTGCACTCCACCTGTAACTCGTTTCTTCTCCTCGTCCGAACAAGACAAACCGAGAAAGCTGCAGAGTTTGTCGATTTCCCGTCCAGTATCCTGAAAACACCGTCGTCAGATATCATCACTGCTGGAGGAGAAGAGCAGACAACATAGAAAGAGACCAACAATAACAACTAACATACCTCAATCATATCTTCGTAGAACATGTAGTGGAGATTGGAATAAGTCTGTTTCTTCTTCCACCAGCCGTTCACGTGGTCGTACCAGGATCCATCAAGCACTGAGGCCACAGAACGACACATGGAAGCACTTCACTTTCATATTGTTCAGCAGAAATCTCTGCATTTCATCACTTGTTACCACCTTGTTGACACGTTTTGAAGGGGTTCCCATAAGACTGACACCTGTCATAAACATTTATTTCTAAAGCACATTTAAAAACAACTCACGTTGACCAGTGCTGTACGAAAGTGTATAAAATAGCAGTTAAGACACGAGAAAGTCATGGTGACATTAGACAGCAAACATATTTAAAACAATGCAGTCTCAACAGGCACATATGAAGCCCTATCAGGGAACGCTAGTGAATAAAAGTGAGTTTTTAGTCTGGCCTTGAGAGACTCAGTGAGCAGATCTTGTCACACCGCTGTGAGGTGGTGTTTTATTTTGGTGTTTTGGTCTTGTCATTTCCTGTTTTACTTTGAAATAGTAACTCTCCTCTCGTTTCAGGTCACTTGCTTTTCCCTGTGTGTCATCTGTCTGATTGTCTCCCCCAATTAGTAGCTGTGTCCCAATGTCAAGGATCCTTCCTTCAGAGTCGGGTCCTCCGAAGGCGAGGCCAGAGTCCTTCCTTTCTCTGGTGTAATGCACTAATGGGACAGCCTTCAGAGTGCAGCTGTGCGTCATTGTGTAATTGGACGTCCTGCTTGAATTCAGCGCCGCTCTCGGCCTTTTGGCTAAGATCAAGTGTAGTATCTGTTCTTATCAGTTTAATAAAAATAAATAAATACATAAATTAATTAATTAATTCAGCGCCGCAATTTCAAAATCTGTTCACGACATGGATGTGTCTTTGGCATCAGCACTCTGACACATATTTGTAAAAATGGAAGAAGATGCTTTAAGGCTGAATCTCCACGATTTATCAAGTAAAAACCATAAAGTGGATTAAACCTGAATATTTAACTGATCCTGGCTGAATTTGGCTAGTTTCATAAAAGCAGCGAAGCATAATTCATCATGGAAATATATTCTGTGATTTTTTATTTTTTATTTTACAGTACAGTACAATAACAGTTATTTATAAATATCAATAACGGATAATAGCGGACTTTCGGTCCCTGTAAACACAATAAAGAAATGCATAACTTTCTGAATGGCATAGTTGCACATAGTACATTATCATCTGACGCATATAAATTAATTAACAATAACTTTAGCGACTGAGACGGCATTAATTAACTTAACCGACAATGTATCAAGATGACGTTTATTCTCTTTAGCTTAATATTCTGGCATTTGTTTATGTTTATGTTTTTGCTTGACTTTAAACACACGTTTTGTAAGTTATGTGATAACATTCAGTATAAACTGAAAATACTTATATATTTAAATGCATATTGCGCCGCCGGCGTCGCTGTTTCTACGCTCGCCATTTTTAAATCTCCCGGTAGACCGGTGTGCGCAATGCATTATGGGTAGTCGGAGCGCACGGAGGATACACACATGCATCCTCGGGATTTGGGCAAAAGAAGGACTCTGTCCTCTGAGCATCCTGGACATTGGGACAGTCCTTCGGCGGATGTCGATGACGTGGCATCCTTCAAATCCAGCCGTTTGAGCATCCTTCCTTGACTTTGGGACACAGCCGTTGTCTCCCCCAGTTACTGATTGTGTTCACCTGGTGCTCCTCTGAAGTGCAAACCACACCAGCACAAACACAAAATAGCAGCAATTCGCCACAACACGCCATGAAATGTGAATTTCGCCGACACAACAAATACATTTTCGGCGTGACGCAATTTGATTATATCACGTGGTGTGTTCATGTAAAGTTAATGCTTCATCTCCTCTCTGCAGGTGAGAGTTTTATACTGCAAAGTGAGAAATAATGACAGTAAAGTGTTTATCCTTCATGTCAGCTCGCTCTGAACAGGCTCAATGAATTTACCATAAATATCACAATACGGGCGCACTACATTATATATGGGCGGCTGGTTTGGCTACGGAGAAGCGAATGACGGCAGGAACCAATCAGGAGGAGGACCAGTGTCCAATATGTAGCTACCCTTTCCGTTTTGATGAATTGCTGGTGTGGTTTGCACTTCAGGGCCACCGTATCCCTCCTGGTGCTTAAATAGTCTGATTTCCCTCGTCTTGGTCCAGTGTGTTTGACCTCGTCACCATACCAGCCCGTTTTTCTCCTTCATGCCACAGCCTCAGATTTCCTTGCTTCGCCTTTTTGAGTGTTCCTTGCAAGAGTGATTTTTCTTTGTAGTTTATTATCAGCTAAGCGCTAGGATTTAGTTTCATAGTTTCTCTTGTCAGCTGTTTTGTTTCCCTTTTGGAGTGATTTTGTGTTCACTTTTGTTTCCTTCCTTTATTCTATTTCCCAGTTCATTGTAGAGTTTTGTAGATTCCTTTGTTTTTGCTATCAGGTTTGGATCCTCCCTTTAGGAGCGCCTTTTGTTTGTTTAACCTTTTATTCATTAGTTTATCACCTTCCTAGATTAGCCCCGTCAAGCCCCGTAACTCGAATTAGGACCTTTGAGTTTTATTTGTTAGCGTAGATGGTTCATAGTGTTTTTCCTCCCTCTGAGTGGGTTTTCTCTGTTTGTTTCCACCTTGTGTGGATTACTCTTGCCTCCTTCTTTGAAAATAAAGAGAGTTCAGTTCACCTGCTCTGCATCTGAGTCCTAGTCTGAGCCAGGCCTGACAGATCTGATGGAGTGGGGGATGTTATTTTACAGTTTGGGGGCTGCGACTGAATAGCATATAGCTTCATGTCCTAACACTGCATTAAACTGTTGTAAGGGATTTTTTTTACATTGGCTGTCATTAGACCATTACAATTGTCTCATGAACATTTTTCCTTTTTCCTTGAATTTGATGCATACTCTTTCCGTCCAAGAATCTCTGGAAGAAGCTGCTCCAGTCTCCAGCCTCTGGCTGAACAACGTTCATGCGATCAAAGTGAAAAAAAGACACCATGTTGTCTTTGGCATTGCGAGCCACATAGACGATCTACAGAAGAAGGAAACACAATCAATTATGTGAACACTACATGACACCTTTACACACACACAAGTGTTTGTTTTAGTGGGGTTTGTTTCAACTTCTATGGCTTTTATTTTTTATTACTCATCCTTTATAGAATTTGGAACTTTCAGAATATGTATCTATATATATATATATATATATGGTCCATGGAGATTTTATATTTGTAAACTTTTCTTGAGGTGAGAAAGGTGATTTAAAAATCTTGTCATCATACATTGAGACGTAAAGCAGAAACTACTGACCCTGCAGTTCTGCTCCCAAAAGGACTTTGGCACAAATTGGACAGGAAAATGAGTCTTAATGAGGCGAGGAGAGGTGGGGAGGCTGTCTGCCAGGTCTGTTCCTGCATGAAAAGGAAAGGATGGAGGAAGTAAAGCCCTGATGCTTTTAAGGGTAATAAAAGGCAAAAGAACCTTCAGATACAATCACAATGTTTGCTTAAGTTTCAGCAAAAGGTGCATGTGAAATATGGTGAGTATGTCTGATGGTGTCTTCAACCTGAACCAATAGATGGGACGACAATCTCCAAGAAAGGCACTCTCTCATAGATGGGGACAGATGTCTGACGCTCTGTCTGACCAAAGTACAGCAGGTCCAGGATGTAGGAGACCCATGTGGTTCCTAAAAACCACAGAGAGGAAGATAACATGATCCCAACCTTTATACACATATCTTTTATGAACTATAAAGCATTTAAACTGGCTGGTTATGTTTATGGACCGACCTGCTTTGGGGTATGTTGCAATAAGTATATCATCTGGCCTGGCTTGAAACTTTTGAACGTTTTCCCAGTTGTCTGTGAAAAAGTGGGTCATTGAGACTCCATGGAAATCAAACAGTTCTGGTCGAGGTGGTGACTACATGATAAAAAAGATAATAAAATAATGAAAACATATAAAGCATACTGTATGATCATTGTGTGATAGTTATTAACGCTTCATAGGAACTCCTGGAAATGGAAAACGTCGACCCTGAAGTGTTACTGGAGGATATTACAAGACTTTTTGCAAAATGTTTCATTTTTATATTGCAAATCCAGGTCAATTGAGTCATTATTATTATTATTATCTCTTTCCCACAGCAACCCTAAATAGACAATAACACCTCATCTGCATCCATCACCACTTTATCTTTTACCTTTAAACTATTTTATCTTTTTAGACTACTTGTTACATAAGTGTAATGTCTGAATGTCTTTTTTAAAGCACCTCATATATGAGAAGCACACATAAATTTAGTTGTATACTTTTTTAATACAATGACAATAAAGGAAAGCTTGAATCTTGTGTGATTTACTGATTGGTCAGTGATGTAGAAACCCATATGGTTCTATGAGGAGACCTTTTATAGATGTCCGCTCAAGTTACCAAATATGGTTCTTTGCCTGATAAAGAGTTAAACTGCAGCTATTTGATTGTGTAGAAGATAATGAAAACTGTGTTCAGGATTTAATGGGTGTTGTCTTCATTGAGTTTAATTATATTGCATATAATGCTAAATCCCCATGTGCACCAATCAACATAACATTAATCTTAGTTAATAAATGCTTCCTGAACATATGCACCACATTAGGTGTTATGGTTGGCAAATTAGGTTTTTGGTATTTGTTTCACAATCTATAGGGCTTAAGCCCAAAATATGTAGCTTTTGTATCCATTTCGAAATATTTATTTATTAAACAAGAAATTAACTTTAGCACAATGTCGCTGTTTTTAAAAAAAAAAGACTTCTAGACTTTGGATTAATGAAGTGACATACCGTGTCTGGATCAGATGACATGGTGCTGTATTTCTCTCCTCCTGCTGTAGTTTTCCCTGGACAAGCAAACTGTTTTTCACTAATCTCCCTTCAAAAAGATTGTGATACTCCAAACCCTCCCCTCTCCGCTCAGTGGATTTTTTAATTTTTAACAGGGGGAGGGGCGGTTTATACTGTTTATTCCACCTGCAACTAGCAAACAGCCCAATAAACTATAAAGTTGAAAGAAAATAAAGGTCCAAGACAAACATGCCAAAAGGGCTGGACTTAGAGACAAACAACACACTGCATGCACTTTTGAACTATGTCCACCATTTGGGAATTGTCTTCACAGTGTGCAGCACAGAAAAATCAGGAGTGTTAATTCAACTCACAGAGTTTTTTTGAGTTTATATAGTTCTCACGGACTCTGAGTTACAATTACACTTTGAAAAGTGTTCATATTTTAACTCTTTAATAGTGTTGAACACTCAAGTGAAAAGGAATAACACAATTTTGAGTTAAAAGTGCACTTATGTGGTGTCATAAAACAACACCAAGGGTGTCAAATATTCATTTTTAACATACATTGTGTTATTTTATGACACATTTAAGTGTTTTTTCAACACTAAAATCATGTTATTTCCTTTCATTAATGTGATAATTAACATTCGTTGTTTTGTTTTACGATACATTAAAAGTGTATTCTGTCTTTAGCCGAACATACAAGTCACAAAATCTGAAAAATCAACTCCAACTGAAGTGAATCTAACTCAGGTGTTTACATGTAACAACGCTGGCAGAGCTTTTTGATCACTACAATGTTCAAACAACTCTAAAAATCAACACTCAGCAACTCAAAATGATTAACACTGAAAAAACGACACTACAGATTTTGCTGTGAGGAGTTCAACTCAAACATATGGAGTTCTTTCTCCTGTGAAATGCCCTTTAATACAAGGAAAGAATAACAAAAAGCATCTTTTTTTTGCAGCGTTTGTTTTACATACACAGCTTTGTTCTGGCAGATGAAAAGCAAAGTTTGTCGTAGAGAACCACCCTCTGCATGTTATTTGAGATAGATAAAGAGTCTTGGCACATTTTCAAAAATGCTTCAAGGGAGGAAGTCAAAACCACTCACACAAGTATTTGTCCAAAGGCCAGTGGACAGCTGTGAGTATGTTGCAACCCATTATTGAAACTTTCACTTCATGAAAGTTTTGACTTCTAGAGACTAGCTGAGTGATGAGGATTTGCAAGGAAGGATGGTGTCCTGTTTTTTGCTGCAATTGGTGTCTTTACTTTAAGGGTTGATACACCCCAAAATTAATCAATATTTATCTTCCCTGCAGTGCTATTCATCGATTTAGATTATAATGGTGTGAGTTCTATCTATACGGCACTTCACTTGTGATGCTCGAAGCGACTAAAAGATACATTTCAAAAACTAAACAGCAATAACTATTTCCAGAAATCATGACCCAGTCACAAAGAAAACCCACAGTCCTTGTTGTGAGAACTTTTTAGAACCATTTCCTTTTTAGTAAACAGGAAAGGAACAACTGAATTAATCTACCTAATACAAAGAACTTAAACCCAGCTGCAGTAACTACTTGTACAACAGCTAATGCTGTATATACACTGCAAAAAAGGGTGTCTAAAGACAGATACTTTCATAATAAGCATAAACATGTTGTACGCTTAAAATAAGAAATCAACTCTTAAAACAAGATAAATTAAAGCTGCTGAACTGGCCCGAGCAGAGTGACCTGTAAATTATTTGTTTCTTACCTAGGAAAAAAACTTTGGATTCAGAAGTGTTACATAATTTATCTTGTTTTAGGAGTTAATTTCTTGTTTTAAGCATTCAACATGCATATTTCTAGATTCAACAATCTTAATTCAAGAAATCTTGTCAAGGTAAATTATCTGTCCATGCAGCAAGATCATTTCCCTCAGATTTACTGTTTTTATCTTGTTTTTAGACTAAACACCTTTTTTGCAGTGTAAATAAATAAAAAGCAACAAAACGGAAAAAACAGAAAAAAAGGGCAATAAAATCGAATTTCTTTTGTTTTCATAACTTTAAATTAAATGTTGTCATTCAGATACAGTTAATGATGGTTTTTCGTGTTGTCATGAATTATAAGATTGTGTTTAAAAAGAAAAACAACGCTCAACGTATCGCTAGTGATGGCTGATCGAGGCTTTGTTGAACAAAACATGGTTCATGACTGGAAGCTTCAATGACACACAGAGCTCCAGTAGGACACCTAGTGGCCAATAACATGAAGTGCAATCGAGACGTGTCATTGATTGGTTCATGCATTTGTTTTTAACTACACGACTGAATACAACAATGATAATGACAATGAGGTTTCTTCTTTTCAATACAATTTCCCCAGCCTCGGAAATAACCTGTTCACACGGCACGGGTGAGGCTGGGGGGCATAAGAAATGTTGAGCAACTTGATAAAGATTGGGATATACATTTTTGTGGTTTGCCCAGTATGTGAGCAGTTCTGAAGGATCTTTTTTTTTTTTTTTTTTCCCATCTTTATTGCACAATACTATAATTACAAGTTCAATCAAGAATCTCCACTATGCATTCCCCCCAAAAATACAAAGAACAAAAACAAATACAACATTCTGCAAGGCAAAGAGTTAAATAAACAACAAAACCATCATCTCAGTAGGTCAAGTGGACACAGACACAAACTCCAATAGAGATATAAAAGCATAAAAATAAACTATGACATTAGAAAATAAAATAAAAGTTCTGAAGGATCAGCGAGGTAGCGGTTCACTTCCACTGTTGGTGACTCGGTGACGTCACGAGTCACGTGACCAAACCACGCCTGCTTCATGAGCTACCGCGCATGTGTCGGAGCTTCAGCGGAACCATCACTACGTACCGCCGGAAGTGATGTATTCAGAAGTGACGTCACAGGAACTAAAAAACGTATACAACAAAGATGGCGTCGCCCGACGAAGCACCGGTGAAGGATACACACGTGGGTAAAGAGAAGAAGGTAAATAGGAATAAATGATCGGTGGAGTATGTAGCTGTTGGTGCTGTTAGCTAGCAGAGATCAGGACGCACACACACACACACCGTAGCATTAGCTTCGTTAGCATCAGGCGGCTAACGCAAGCAGCGCGTGTGAAAGGGGTGATGGAGGAGCCGAGCTGGGATAAATCAACTGTAAATGTGTCTTTTTGTGAGAGTCACTGCTGCTAACCTGCTCCTGCTTGCTCCTAGCAGCCTCCTGCTCGCTACTGGGACGAGGCGGAGGAGGGGGAGACCCATGGAAACAAAGGAGGAGAAGAAGGAGAACAGAAGGAGCAAAACACACAGAAAACAAAGAAAAGAAAAGAAGAAAATGATCCTGAGGATGGAAAGAAGTTCATATCAGGGGTAAGAAAGTGGAAGCAAGTTCTGTGTCACTGTTATTTAAAGACGTGGGAAACAAACACATCTACACAATATCACAATATGTTTTTATACAACTTTATTAGGGAAGTAGAAAAGAGATCATGTATAAAATAATCAAGTGTAAAAACAATATGTAAACATTGCCAAAGAAACGGTTAACTGTAAGTATTATAAAATAGGAACTGGTTAATGGTTAAACAGCCCATGTATGTATGATATTTAATCTAAAGTACAAGTATGTGTGTATAGTTAATAAGGCTGCACAATAATATAGATTTTTTTCATTGTCACTGCAATGTTAAGTAGCTCAATAAACACACCATAAAAACTGCAATATTGCCCTCAGGGATTGTTTGAGTTAGTTGAAAGAGAGTCAATAAAACTGCCTTTTTAAATATAACTATCATTCGTTTTTGAAGTCGCTCCTTTGTATTCGGTTTAATTTGTCGATAAGAAAATGTTAGAAATAGTTCCCGTAAGGCTGTAGGATCTAGTTCAGGGGTCGGCAACCTTTTCAACAAAAAGAGACATTTTGGGCCAAAAAAACAGAAAGAAAAGTCCCTCTGGAGCTGCATCTTTGAGCCTCATGATGAAAGTCATTTGCTAATTTCTCGCTGTAAATCACTCATTGTGAAGCACTGGTAGTGAATGTGAACAAGTCTGTCTTTGCTGTTGTAGCTATTTTGGTCAAACATTTAGAGGATAGGGCAAAGGGCCAGATGGTCAAAGGCAATGATGCACATTTAAGTCGACTAAAATATATATATATTGTTTTCCTGTCTATAGGGTCCATATGTTTACAATTGGAGAATGTAAGAATCACTACAACAATGTGGATTAGTTGATCTAGTTGGTATTATTTAGACTAATAATGCAAGTAGAGGGAATGATCATTCTTGCATCATTATTCTCCTTTTCATTGTAAAGTTATGTGATTTTTTCCCTTTTTTTCAGGATCTGTTCCAAACTAATATTGCAATTTTGATATGGTTGATAAATTGTGCAGCCCTAATTTCCTTTAATTATTTCTTATTCAACAAGCAGTTTGTTGTTTTCTAGCCGTATTCCTTAAACCAGCCGACAGATAGAACTGAGTAAACATTTATATATTATATCAATACTGCCCTACAAAGTCTAACTGCAGTAACTACATTTTTGGTCAAAATTGAGTTATAACTAAAAATTAACTCCTTGATGTCTGTTTTATCTTGTGACAAAGTTTTAGATTTCAATTTTGCTTTATTTCAGGGAAATAATGATATAAAAACCACAAAATCCAACTCAAAACCAAGCAGTAATTGCACTTACCAGGGCCTGCTTTGGATATATATATATATATATATATATATATATATATATATAAACATATACATCTATGATATAGATAAAATTATATTTAGACTAAAATATAACATTACTCTATAATATTAAGTCTAAAATACACAAATCTTTGAATAGAGTTATTCACTTAAACACACTTATAACAAAATCAATTTAAAATGTTTATTCACTGAAAACTAAATATAAAAGCTGAAGGAACATTGTTGTTACTGCACTCTGTTTATCATTAAGATTTTATACTATTTTAATACTTTTACAGCAAAACCAGAGTGCAGTAACTACATTTTTGGGGTCAAAGGTAAAATAAATCATCATGATTTTTGAGCATAAAAATGACATCATCAATACATGTAGAAATAAGTGTCATATCACTTACCTACATATAACCAATTTGGCAGGCCAGTTAAAAAACGTTTTTAAAAAAACGTAAAAAAAACTTTAAAGCAGTTTTTCTCAGTTTTACCTTTTGCCTAGTTACTGCAGTTAGACTTTGTAGGGCAGAATACATCTCCCGTCTCTACAGTACTGTTTTATCTTCATTAAGTTGTATTTCCTCAGATTTTTTCTTCATTCTCCCTCAGAAATCTGACCCTTTCCCAGGACCTGCTCGTATCCCACGAGACAGGATGGAGAAGTTCAAGAGGAAAAATAAAACCAAAAAGGTAAGCACCCTGATGTCTCTTATTTACAATAACTAGTAAATGAGTTGTATGTTGCCACCAGCTAACATCTCATTTCTTTATTCTCTTCGTCCTAGCCGAGTCAGCAGCATCCCAAGCTGAAAGATACGATCGTTCGCTCAGAGAAAGCTTCAAAAATGTCCCAAAAACAAGCTGCTCGCTTCGACCTCCTGCTCCCAGAGGACGCAGGGTAACTTCTACTAAAAGTTGGCTGGCTGCTTCATGTCACGGTGTATGACATGAAAGAGATTTAACGATGAAAATGCACATTTAGTAAAGTCCTGTTTAATCTCAGATTTCTAGAAGGAGATGAAGGTGAGGACACGTGTACGATCTCTCAGGAAGATATCGCAGATGCTGTGGATATAACATCAGGGGCCAAGGTGGGACGCTGACCAAACAAAGTTTTTCACCTCTGATATCTAAGTGCTTGAGGCCTTGATTGTAAAAAAAAATCATATTTCTATTTCCTAATGTTGTTTAAGGTCAGTTGTTACTTTTAAATGTTGATTGACAGCACACGCCCCTGATAACAGCATGAGCAGCACACGGCTTCGGGTGGATTGTTCTGCATGTGTGGGGGCTTAACTTTGACAAATCCAGTGCCTTTTATATTCCTGTTTAGTTTTTAAAAAAGCTAAATGTCAGAAAACAAGTCAAATACAGCTTGTTTAGAACAAGATTAACTACATTTACATCCACAAAATACTCATTTTCTTCCTCTTAATTCCAAACAGGACAATATTCCTACTAAGCGACTTTTCCACTAATATTCCTGTTGACATGCAGCCATGTGGCCTCTGATTCTCACAGAATGTTGTTCATCATGGTAAAATATGGACAGGTGGAACAACTTGTGCCATTTTGCTTCTTTGAGTCAAAATAGGATTTTTTAAATTTTTATAATTCTCTTTTTATTTAGGAAGGCAAATTTCCATCACATACATCAATTACAGCCGTAGTCATTCAAGGACATAGGAAAGGATGGATGTAAAAGTTTAAGTGATTTGTCCAAACTGCCCTTCTGGGGTTTCTTTTACAGACCATTCATTTTCAGTTGGGGAAAAAAACGAAAAAAAACCAAACAGAACAGAACCAGGGAGCGCACCATTTCAGACAATCAAAAAATCACATAAAAATAAAAATAAGTTTAAAATAAGCACAAAGTACAAGTATATTCAAATGAAATCAGATCTGATTGGCTTTACATACTCATTCCAAAATAGGATTTTTGACGTAGTTTTCCACTGTGGCAAACTTGTTTCAATGTGTAAACACAACCTCTGTTTCATTGCTTCAACAACCTTCTTCAAAAGGTCCACGTTGCAATATTTATGCATATCAAGTATTTTATAGTATTCTAGAGAAGGTGTGTTTCTATTTTCTCCTAGTTGGGTTGTGTCCAAAGAATGCTCTGAAACCCAAAATACATTGGCATATCCCACGTGTCATAATAAAGCTTAATTAGGAATAAGGAATAATTCAGAATGTCCAAGTGGAATATGCTTTTTACAAGGTCTAGGTAAACTTAAACATAGTCTTTGTTTATTGTTTGTATTTCAAAAGCCCTTTCATAAACTGCTTTCCAGGTCTGAGGCCTTTTAATTACTGTTCCTCTCTCTCTCTTCCTTCTCAGTATTTTAATCTGACACTGTCTCAGTTTGGACCGTACCGAGCGGATTACAGCAAGACTGGACGGTCAGTATCTCCACACGCCTATAAACCATGTAGACCAGGGCTGTCAAATACTCAAAATACTCACATACACAATGGGCCAAAATGTAAAACTTGAATAAAATCGCGGGCCAACATTGAACAAATAAACCTTTTAATATCTACCAAACATGTTTTGCTTTAACATTAAATATGGAACCAGCAACGCTTATAAACATACAATATATAACTAAATAGTGCAGACATGCAAAATCAAATTTCATATAAAAAACACATCAATGTCATCAATTTATTAAATAAAAATTAAATAAAATGCCTCTTTTCTATTTGCATCCTTCTGATTTAAATATCAAAATAAACTTTTTCAACAGGTTAATAAATTCTGCCTTTCTTTCCTCCATTTTTGGGAAGGGGTAGCTGGGAGACAGCTCTAGCTTGAGGTTGCTATGACGACTGTCACAGAGGAGCGTTTCTGGGTCCTGTCCTGATTGACGCGCCAAAACAACAGCAGGGCATTGTGGGATTTGTAGTATTAGCTGTAAATGCGCCGTATAATACCGGCGGGTCAGCTTTTATAGTACAATAATAAGATAATAATTTGGTATTGCCTCGCGGGCCAAATAAAAGTTTGACACCCCTGATGTAATAGTGTTTGTTTTAGAGTTTCTGCCACAATTCATGATGAGAAAATGAACTCCTTTATCACTACAAGTGAGTGCCTTTTATATAGTAATATGGATTTAAAGTTTAAACTGTGGACATTTAGTTAACAATGTATTTTCTTCTCTTCAGTCAGCTGCTGCTTGGTGGGAGGAGAGGCCATGTTGCTTGTATAGACTGGCAGTCCAAACAGCTGATGTGTGAGATCAACGTGATGGAGACTATTAATGATGTAAAGTAAGTCTTCCAGCCGAACACTATACAAAGCAAAGAAAACGTTATACTATAATTATAATCAGGGTTCGTACGGATGCTTGAAAATGCTTGAATTTTAATGTTGAATTTCAAGGTTTGAAAAGTGCTTTTATTTTGGATTAAGTGCTTGTAAATGCTTTAAATTCTTACTGTATTTGTCTTGCAATCTGACTATAGATAACCACATTTTTAATGGAAAAAATGTATAAACTGAACAGCCTATAGCCTATCTGGCCTGCGTCTTCTTGTTTCTAGATGTTTCTTGTTGCTCTCTCCTGTATCTTCTTACTGAAGGGAGTTGTTCTAATTCCTACTGGATGTGAGGGTCCTGAAGTATCCTGTTTGTGGGTCTTTCCTCCTAGTTTGGCTGGTGTTTAGTTCCTCCAGCTGCCGGTTGATGATTTCTGTGAGCTTCCTTTAGCTCTTAGCCTCTAGATTCCCAAACCAGCATGTTTTATGAGATTAGCAAACTACTTTTAGCTGTTAAAAGTGTAATACCATTGCTGGTGGTATGGTGAAATTACCCTTTTTAGTATCAAAGTACTCATATAAAACATGACATTTACAACCGTTGAAAGGTCCTGGAAAAGCTTGAAAATGGACCTTGAAAGTCCTTAAAGTGCTTGAATGTGACCACTGAAAAAGTGTACGAACCCTGTATAATATCATTATTAATATTATTATTATTATTATAATCACCTAGTGCTTCACCTACCAGCAAGTGTGCACAACATGTCTCTGCCTTTATGTAGGTGGCTGCATAGTGAGGCCATGTATGCAGTGGCTCAGAAGAAGTGGCTGTATATCTACGACTCCAATGGAATAGAGCTTCACTGCATCCGCAAGTTCAATGACGTCCTTCGCATGCAGTTCCTGCCCTACCACTTCCTGCTAGCAACAGCGGTGAGTTCATTTCAACCATCCTGCCATGTTTTTTTCTGTTGAATGTTCTGTTTGCCTAACACTAGGGCTGTGCATTGGCACCGCCCTCACAATCCGATTCGATTACGATTCACCAGGTAACGAGTCGATTCTACGATGCATCACAATTATACTGCACACAACAAGGGACATTTTCCGTCAGTCATGAGGCAATACAAGCAGTCAGATAGGCCTAATAACAATAGATTTTATTGGCTGCTATGTGTGTATCATCACTCTCCTGTAGCTTTGACATGAATGTCATTAAATACCTTTCAGATTAATACCTCAACATTCTCATTCACCAAGAAACATTAATGCACAATATATTAAATATATTAGAAAGGACCTTTTTGGAAAATGACAAATGAACCTGTTTTGAAAAGACGGCTAATGCATATATTTTGAAAAGATGGCAAAATGAATCTCCTGCCTGAGTTCATCTCAGAGTAAGGAAAGAGAAATGCCTCCTCCTGCCATAAAAAGGAACCTGCTGAGGTGAAATCTACATCAGCTAAATGTGGAGCCCTTGTTCCTGAGCTAGGGAAGACGTTAGCGCTATCCCACCTAGCTAGCTATCGCTAGTTTTCATGACGCAAAAATGCAACGTTAAGGAAACGCAACTTAATTAGCAGCGCTAATAGCCGCTAACGTCGCTAATAGCCGCTAGCGACGCTAATAGCCCCGCTACCATAACACCGGTGATCTCAGCGGAGCCCCCAGAGACCTTTCGCCTTTCAACTTTCGCTCTAAACTATTTAAAACACCATCTACAGCTAAAGAGAGTTTCGCGTCTGCAGCAGCCATGTTGGATCCGTAAGAAAACTACAAGCTTCCGTCTGCCGAGTAGTACGCATCATCGTCTCACCGTCCCTCCCCGCTCTGTGATTGGATCCCTAAAACAGGGCTAAGAAACCTTCCTGGTTTCCAGACTGGATGGAGGTTTGAAATTAAATTCGAGCGCGCAAGGCAGTCTGGGTAAACCAGCCAGGCTAGCAGAGATAATGATACTCTTGTGAAGGTTAGACATTAAGGCTTGTGTGTATTCATTGGTCGTCTCTTTGCCTGCAATCAGCTCCTGACTTCCTGTTTCCCCTCCCGTCTCCAGAGTGCCACAGGTTTCCTGCAGTATCTGGACGTGTCTGTGGGGAAGGAGGTGACCGCCACCTGCACCAAGTCCGGCCGGCTGGATGTGATGAGCCAGAACCCTCAGAACGCCGTCATCCACCTCGGCCACGCCAACGGCACCGTCACGCTGTGGTCGCCCAACCAGAAAGAAGCTCTGGTCCAGATGCTCTGTCACCAGGGCGGCGTGCGCTCCGTCACCGTGGACAAGACGGGCACGTGAGTCACCAGAGACGCCACACTTTATTAGAAAGACAACATGGATATTGGGATCATTCTGCAGGAGGCTGTGGATAATCGTGTGCATCACGTAGAGGTTGTTTCACTCCCAGTATAAACAACAGCATTAATATTTCATTTAAGTTTTAAACCCCTTTTTAAACATTCAGTTTTTACTTGGTAATGGATTGTTTATTAATCAATATTATTTCATAGCTAGGGCTGTTGTGATTAGTTCAAAGCTTTATTAATAATTCATTTTTAATCAACATTTGAAAGCTTTTTTATTGCATGTCTATTCTTTCGATTAAATTCAGCATTTCTGCACAGTTGCATATAAAAATTATTCTACACCAGGGATGGGCAACTGGAGGCCCGGGGGCCGCATACGGCCCACACCCTCACTAGAAGTGGCCCTCAGTACAACTACATGCATTTGAGCATGAAATCTTAAAAGTGCAGTGTAAAAATGCACAAAATGACTTCTTGCAATTAATGTTGGTCTGCTGTTCTTGCACTGACAAAAAAGAAATCACAGTAAGTGGTTATTTTTTATTTGCTTCAAACCTTTTGTTTTCCTATTTATACTGTTATAGATGCATTTGAGCATGAAATATGTTAAGTTACTGCACTGTAAACATATTTAAAATGTCAGTTTCATCATATCTGGTACCAGGTACCATGTACAGTCTGTGGAGCCCTTTGAGGCAAATCTGTGATTTGTGATTTTGGGCTATATAAATAAAATTGATTTGATTAGATCTGGTTAAGTGACGCTCCTATATGTGGCCCTGTGGTAGTGAACATGAAATATTGTGGCCCCCTGCAGCATTTAAGTTGCCCATCCCTGCTCTACACTAATATTATTAGTAGGAAGTGAGTCAATATCAGTGGTAAGCTTCGTAAGATTGTTTCAGACTTGTGATCCGCTTCTTCCACGTCCCGAGGAGACTTTTCTAACAGTTTGTAGCTGTAGTGAATCAGATCTAGCCATGCAGACCTCAGGACTGGGAGTTAAACACAGAACTCAGAACACTCCACTGCAAATAAGTTTCTTCTAACTTAATAACTAATAACTTTCTTCTGCTGACTGAAGTTGAGTTGCAGCAAGAAGTCAGGCAGAGGAATCACTAGCTGGCTGATTTAGTCTCATTTGTGGCGTGATGAACACAGAGAGAGCTGAGTGAAACAATGCACTTCTCGCTGCTTTACAATTAAATAAGATTTTCCCAATTTAAATGGTAAAAAAATAAAAATGTACACTACCGGTCAAAAGTTTTAGAACACCCCAATTTTTCCAGTTTTTTATTGAAATTCAAGCAGTTCAAGTCAAATGAACAGCTTGAAAGGGTCCAAAGGTAAGTGGTGAACTGCCAGAGGTAAATAAAAAAAGGTAAGCTTAACCAAAACTGGAAAATAATGTACATTTCAGAATTATACAAGTAGGCCTTTTTCAGGGAACAAGAAATGGGTTAACAACTTAACTCTATGGAGTCTTGGGCTATTTTGTCCATTTTTGAATTCTTTTCATGTCTTTGTAAGTCATTTTGTGTCTTTTTTTGGTCATTTTGTGTCTTTTTTTTGGTAATTTTGTGTCTTTTGGTGTCTTTTTTGTCATTTTGTTTATTTTTTTTTGGTCATTTTGTGTCTTTTTTGTCATTTTGTGTCTTTTTTTGGTCATTTTGTGTCTTTTTTTTAGTCATTTTGTGTCTTTTTTTGTCATTTTGTGTCTTTTTTTGGTCATTTTGTCTTTTTTTTAGTCATTTTGTGTCTTTTTTTGGTCATTTTGTGTCTTTTTTTTGTCATTTTGTGTATTTTTTTGGTCATTTTGTGTCTTTTTTTAGTCATTTTGTGTCTTTTTTGTGTTTTTTTTTTGGTCATTTTGTGTCTTTTTTTTGGTCATTTTGTGTCTTTTTTTTAGTCATTTTGTGTCTTTTTTTGTCATTTTGTGTCTTTTTTGGTCATTTTATGTCTTTTTTTGGTCATTTTGTGTCTTTTTTTAGTCCTTTAGTCCAACATAAAACATGATTTTGAATCTTTTTTTTTACTTTCAAAACACTATCATGCTCAAAAAAGAATTTTAAATGTTGCAAATGTGCATTAATTTCAGAGTACACTGAGACATTAAACTGCATCATTTTCAATTAAATTCTGGAAAAGTTGGTGTGTTCTAAAACTTTTGACCAGTAGTGTGTATGTGGCCAAGTATTTCCTGGTGGTAGCGACCCCAGGCAGAGCAGTGGGTGGTTACAAGATAACACTTTGTAGAATAAATTCCTAAATAGTGAACAGCTTTAACATCAGGTTAAAAAAAAAAAATCACAGTTTTGGTAACTAAACTGCAGTTTCCTCAATGTCCACCAGAGAGCAATGTGTTGTTTTTGTCTCCTCTTGGCAGATACATGGTCACATCTGGTATGGATAAAAAGCTGAAGGTTTATGACATCAGAACCTTCAAACCCCTCAAGTCTTACTTCCTGCCTGCCGGAGCCTCCTGTCTGTCCCTGAGCCAGAGAGGGCTGCTGTCTGCAGCCACAGGGGACGTTGTTCAGGTCTGTACCACCTCCACACTGCTCTCTCCACCATACGTCGGTGAAAAATGAGCCTGCACAAAGGAAGTGATGCATTCAGGGGAATGGTTTGTTGAGGGAACACAGCTTGATTTGATCATGATCAGCAGAAGCAGAAACCACAGACACGTTGAATGTATGGAGAAACAAAAGTCAAGGCTTCATTTCCTAACAAAGATCTAGTCAGTTTCCTGTAAAGAGCCATCAGAGCCAATCTGGTACGCACCAAGGTTATAATAGTTCTGGATTTTTCATTAGTTTTAGTTTTAATTTCGTTGTGAATTTTTGTTTGCAAATTCAGTTAGTTTTAGTTAGTTTTTAGAGTGAGTTTTCTAGTTTTGGTTTAGTTTTTTTGAAAATGCTTAGTTTTAGTTTAGTTTTTATTAGTTTTAGTGTTAGTTTTAGTTTTTTTTTGTAATGGGCTATGTGTTGGGTGCCAGATTCAAAGTGGTCATAATAAATGTTTCCTTTATTTCCTTTGGTTTATCATCTCAGCCCCAATAAGGTTATTAACTGTTTTGTATTTTGGTTCTAGTGTAAACATCCCAGTCTCAGTAAACATATTCACCATGTGTTGCATGTTCAAATAGAAACACTGAATTATGAATGAAAAAAGTTGACAAAAACGAAAACTAAGGACATTTTCACTATAATTTTAGTTAGTTTTAGTTAGTTTTGTAACCACAAAATACAGTTTCAGTTAGTTATCGGTTTTTTAAAAACTCTCGTTTTTATTTTTATTTCAGTTAACAAAAATGTTTTTTAAATTCTAGTTTTGGTTATTTCGTTAGTTTCCGTTTACTATAATAACCTTGGTACGGATACATTTGGTGGAAACATTTCACATTGCTGCAGGTTACAACTGACCTGTTCCTGTTGTCTGTATAGATTAATACCAATTATAATCAATCTCCTCCTCTCCAGGAAGCTTTCCTTGGAACTGACAATTACACATGAGTTCATTTTAACCCTCTGAACCCCAAAGCCTGGTGGGAAAAAGCATGTTTTCCAAACAAACACACTGCAATTTGTCAGGTTTACCACTTTCTGATGGTCCTTGAATGGGTCATGTCTCACAAACACTTTCATAAGAAATAAGTAACAATTAGCTTAACCTCCTGAGACCCTGGACCCTGCATCCTCATATGTGGACATTTCATTTTAGGTTTTCTGGACCTTATATTTCATTCTGCTTAACTCCAACTATGCACTCTAGAATAAGAACAATACATCAATCAGTGTAAAAACCAGATGGCAGCATCTTGGTAAAGTCAATTAACAGCTTTTACCCAGACAAAAGTGGACCAGGTCCCAAAGCTGATCAGATTTTATGATTAAAACTTGTGTATTTGTGCTTAATAATGTTTGTAGTTTGATGTTCTGTGCAAGTTTGACTATTTTTAGCATTAGCAACATTTTTCCGACGCTGCTAATCAGGAAGTATTCATTTGAAAACGAATAGACTTTTACTATCATTCTTCAAATGAGAGGGAGTAAATGTAAGGAAATAAAAAGTTTTATTCACTGGTGAATTAATTGCATGATACAGTAAAATGGACCCATTATTTTTTTTCAAAAACTAATTCCTGTTCAAAGACAATGCTTAGTTTTTGTATTTATCAGGTCCTACAAATCCAAAATATCTATGAGAAACCAACAATACATACCAAACAAAAGCTTGGCTCTCAGGAGGTTAAAAATGTGATATTTTATTGAAATCACAAATTGGTTGCAGATCCTGTAAAAAAAAAACCATTATCCAATTCTGCACTCTGTGGTGTAAGTGGGCAGCCATGTTACATGTTCACATCCAACAGAACTGCAGGTTGTTTACACAAAGGAGAGGTTGTAAAGATGTATATATATCAATATATATATATATATATATATCGATATATATATATATATATATATATCGAGATATATATATATATATATATATATATATATATATATATAGCATTTGGAGCCCCCATTATCTTTCCATTATTGCTAACATTTGTGAACATTTTATATACATAGATTCCATTATATTACATTTTTTTCCCGCATTTTCTTTTTTACAGTTATATTGAATATTTCTGAATAGTTCTCCCTTCCTCTGTCCATAACTGCTGTTTCCATTGAGGTGCAGAATGTTTCTATTATATATATTGCAGTGAAAGAAGTAGGTCATAGTCATAAAATGTGACAGGAGCAAATGAATTCCCTGCTCGGGGCTCAGAGACTGTAAAATGCGCAGGTGTTAGTTTCACCTGCGTTCTTGCTGCTTTTGCAAAAACGTCTGCTGTGAAAAAGTTCTGCCGTAAGTTCTTCTTCCTAATGCTTCTATACATCAGAAGACTATGAAAAGATTAGGAAAAGACTCCCAGAAAACTACCAGCTCACATCTAAAGACAAGAGTTTGGAGTTTCTAGTCTCACTCTGAGGTTTTAGACCAGGGCTGTCTAACTCAAACACACAGTGGGACAAAATGTAAAACTTGGACAAAGTCGCGGGCCAACATTGATATTTATTGAAAAAATTAACCTAAACTAAAAAGTTCAAACGAAATGGAACAAGCAAAGCTTGATATAACTTAATATTGCAAACATGCAAAATCGAATATCAAATAAAACAAACAAACACATCAATGGCATTCATTTCTTACATAAAATTTTAATAAAAATCGTACGTCCCTTTATTTTATATGCGGCCTTCTTTAAATTTATATTTAACAGTAATCTTTTTCCACAGGCTAAAAATAAATGTGAGAATAAAATAACAATAATAAACCAAATGACTAATAATAATATCCTTCAATGAATGTGCAGCCATTCAAGCCTTGGACTAGCAAGAAAAAGTGCATAAAGACACTTTAATTGTTGCTCAGTTTGCTCCACACTGATCTACTGTGTTCAAGCCAGAACACCAGCAGAGCATTCTGGGATTTGTAGTATTATTTGTGCTGTATAATACCTGCGGGCCAGCTCTGGTTGTCATTTGGTATTTCCTCGCGGGCCAAATATAATTATAGTGTATAGAGTTTGACACCTCTGGTTTAGACAGACTGTGAATCTTGCAGATTAACTATTTATGAGACTACAACTAGATTCTTTTAGCATTTTTTTCCTACAATGCATTTCCCCCCATCATGCTCTTAGTGAAATGCAGATGGAGGAGAAGCAGCTTGTGGCTCCAGCTGCTGGAGTGTTTCACTGGTTTGTGTTGGAAAGAAAAGAAAAAAGAAGAGAAGACGCCACAAAATGCCTCACAAAGCTGAAAAGGCGTTTCTGTGTTTCTCACATGAAGAGTTGACTATTTTACAGTAAAAATAGATTTATGGAAGAATAAAGGAAATGAACATCTAGAAATGAATTCATGATATTCATTTATGTCCTATTTGATTATAATTTGTTTAACTGAATAATTATATGTATCAGTTCTATCAACTTTCATTTAATTAATCATACATTAATCATAGATTATTTATTAATAATTTATGCAGGCTGTATATTTATTTATACATTTTAACTGTTCTCTTTACTAAGAAACATCGCCCCCAAAAATCCCGCTTGTGGCCGTAAATATATGACATCACTGTATTGTTATGTAGGACTGAGCTTACTAACATTATTGTGATGTAACTTTTCCTGTCAAAGTGGTTTTACTGGTCTTACTGGAACCGCTCATCTATTGTTTGTTGATTGTTTTACGTCACTGAGACTTAAGATCATATCCACCACGTTGATATGATCGTAAACCCTAGAAGACTAGACTGATAAGAAGATTACTACCTTAGAAGCAGATTACTACCTGACACGTAACCATCCAGATGACCAGAGCTACTAAAGACTTTCTGTTTTTAGTCTGAAACTGTGAAAATGGTTTTGTGTAAGCTCAGCATAAATAATAATAATAATAATGCATTTTATTTATAGGCACCTTTCAGGACTCTCAAGGTCACCTTACAATAAACAATTAAAAACAAAACAATAATAATAAAACAGCAATGGCAGTAATAATAAAAAACAATGAAACAATTACAAATTAGAACAATAAACAACAATGACAGTAATAATAAACAACACAGCATAAGGATAGAATAAAAAAAACAAGCTGACATTTTGCATGTTGATGCTTTAAATTGTCCCACATTGCAGAAAGTCATTATTTGACACTATTGTCTTTCTTTTTTATTTTCTTTAACCTTTATTTAACCAGGGAATATCCCAATGAGATTAAGAAGCTCTTTTTCTTTAAGGGAGCCAGCAAACACAGAATACAGTTACATATTTACATAACATACAGACCTTAAACACATCATGAGAAACAAGTGCATGTTATGGAATTGGCCTCAATAACTCTTAGTTTGGATTTAAAAGTGCTCAAAGAAACAAATTCAGTTAATTTCCATTCTTTCTGCAGCATATTCCAGCAGAAGGTGCAGAGTAAACAAATGTCCTTTTACCAACTCTGTAGAGCAGAAGGACAGAAAGCAACAACTGATCTAGTGAACCAAGAGAATAAGATCCTGCATTTCTCACAGTAATTAAGGTGCAAATGTACGAAGGCAGCAGTCCCAATATTGCCTATAAATGAGAGTATACCAATGATTAGCCCTTGGAGTGGCCAGAGCAGGACATCCTACCCAGATGATAAACAGGATCAATCATTCTGAGACATTGATCAGCAGCATTCATGTACAAAAGATCTCCGTAATCCAACACAGATAAAAACGTTGCAGTGACAAGACGTTGTTTTTTTTACATTAAAACAAAAACACAACTTATTTTGAAAATAAAAACCCAATTTTAACCTCAGCTTCTTCACTAGATTTCCTATGTGTGTTTTTCTCTTCTTTTAATGCATAAGAGTGTTTAACTGAGCTGATGTGTGTCCCTGCAGCTGTACAGAGACGTGTGGAGCGCTCCCGTCACTAAACCCTACATGGCTCACCGACTGCCAGGGACGGTGTGGGGGACGCACTTCTGTCCCTTTGAGGACGTCCTCGGGGTCGGGCACGGAGACGGCTTCACCAGCATGCTGGTCCCAGGTCAGCCTCAGGTCCACATCACACCATTTATTTATTTAAACTGAAGCGTGAGGTTCCCTGATGGTTAAAACCAACCAGAACACTGAACTCTAGAGCTGCGTCCTCTCAACCCTCATGTGGTGTTCGGCTCTCTGGGACCCGAACACCACAGAGAGACAGACAGACAGACAGACAGACTGTCTGTCTGTCTGTCTGTCTGTCTGTCTGTCTGTCTTCCTTCCTTCCTTCCTTCCTTCCAACCTTTCTTTCTTTCTTTCTCTCTCTCTCTCTCCCTCCCTCCCTCCCAAGCTGGGAAATTCCAGTGTAGCAGCAGCATTACGCACAGAGACAATAACAACACAATTAAATAAAAAGAACAACCTAGGCATACTTCAAGCAATAAAATATAAAAATACAATAAAAAATAAAGTGTCTAAAGAAGGAGTATGTATTAAGGAGTAGAATAGAATTCCAGTGCAGAATAAATATGAATATACAGTATAAAAATGTTGGTGCTATGAAACAATGTGCATAAATACCCATAAAGTGCATATATTCTGTTTTATTTTGAATCCTCCGTTCATTATGCATTAACCCTGTTTCCTCCTTTACTGCTGTCTTCCTCCATCCTCCACTCTCAGGGGCGGGAGAGCCCAACTTTGACGGTCTGGATGCTAACCCGTACCGCAGTGCAAAGCAGAGGCAGGAGTGGGAGGTTAAAGCCCTGCTGGAGAAAATCCAGCCGGAGCTCATCACCCTGGACCCCGCCCAGCTGGGACAGGTGGACCGGGCCACCTTCCAGCAAAGGCACCAAGACCGGGTCCAAGCTCTGGTCAGTGTCTCGCACTCATCAACGCCTGTTTTAGGATGCAGATCTTTCCTCATAGTAGCTATGTGTCCTTCTCAGTGCTTTTTCCCCTTTCTATTTAATAGCACATTAAAAAAAGAACACTAACAAAACCATATAGATCAGGGGTCTCAAACTCAAATTACCTGGGGGCCGCTGGAGGCAGAATCAAAATAACCAAAAAAAGACACAAAATTACTAAAAAAAAGACACAACATGACAGAAAATAAACTAAATTACTTAAAAAAAGACACAAAATGACCAAAAATACACAAAATTGCTAAAAAAGAGACACAAAATGACTAAAAAAAAGACACAGAATTACCAATAAAGACACAAGATTATTAAAAAAGACACAAAATGGCCAAAAAAGACACAAAATGACAGAAAAAAACTAAATTATTAAAAGACACAAAATTATTTTAAAAAGACACAAAATGACCAAAATAAGACACAAAATTACTAAAAAAAGACACAAAATGACCAAAAAAGACACAAAATTATGTAAAAAAAGACACAAAATGACAGAAAAAACTAAATTATTAAAAAAAGCCACAATTATTTAAAAAAGACACAAAAGTACCAAATAAGACACAAAATTATTAAAAAAGACACAAAATTACTAAAAAAAAGGGACCTTCCACACACAACGCGGTAAAGTGCCATTCATATAAAACCCACATTAAACTTTCATATCAAGGTGGGGGCCACAAAATATCGTCATGAGGGCCACAATTGGCCCGCGGGCCGCGAGTTTGAGACCCATGATATAGATAATAGCACAATAGACAACGGAGGCCAAATCCTAAAGACTGTTCAGTTGAGTATAATAATTATTAACCCTTTGATGCACAACATGGTCTAAAGTGACCCGACGAAGTTTTTATATTCTGTATCTTTGCAATAAATTAATTTAATCATTCTGTATTCCAGGTTTTCCTCAAATAACTTATTTTTGATCATCATACATCCTAATTTTTGGTTTTCATTTCTTACTTTTTGAATAAAACCCTTTTTTTATCACTACTCTTCTAATGCAGGAGGTGATTTCTGACCCATGTTGTGCATTAGAAGGTGTTTATATGTTGTCACCAATTTAAAACCTGACAAAGAAGACACAAATATTAATCTATTATCTTATTTTGTTAAATTGGTGTTTTTCCAATGGAAATTATTATTTGGTGGCTCTAATAAGTCCCAAATGTTAAAATATGTGATTTTCCAACGTAATCTGGTGGTTCTAACAACTCTTATAAAGTTAAACCTTCAAAATAAGACAAACATAGTTACACATATACTCACATTGTTAATTTTTCACTTTTTGTATCACTAAGCTTCTAATGCACAAGGTCATTTTAGACCCATGTGTGTAAACTTGATGTAATAATACAAAAACTATTTTTCTTCATAAAGTATGAAAGGAAAAATGGATATAATGATCCGTTGGAATAAAAAAAAGATATTCAAACACACAGCCAGCATGAAATAACATGGGAAATGAATGTGGGTCATTTTGGACCCATGTTGAGCATCAAAGGGTTAAAAACAAAAATAACTGACCATTTTGAATACAGATTATTACTTACAGAACATAAATTCATGTTACAAAAACTCTCACAGATTAAAAAAGGAACATAAACCTAACAAAGAGAAGAAAACTCTTTTAATATAATAACTAGGACGACAGTAATCTAAAAGCCTGTTGGCGGTTTATTATTGATGCAGTTCCAAAGTTCAGCTCATAAATGTTTTGTAGAGTATTGATTGAGCCGGTTTTAACAACAAGAATGTGAATGCGGCTCCGCTCTAATTGGTAAGAGTGAAAATATTCCCAAGAAATGTGGGCATGTTGACTCTTGTATATCATAACATAACATAATGTTAACCCATAGTGAATATTAGGAAACCTTAAAGGTTAATCAGGCACTATCAATCAATCAAACTTTATTTATATCATACATATAAATGCAACACAGTGCTTTACAAAAAATAAGAATTAAAACAGACAATAAAAATGACAAAACCCACCCCTCCCTCCCCCACATACACAAACATGCACACACACACACACACACACACACACACACACACACACACACACACACACACACACACACTCAGACTCACACACAGCACATGTAACTGTTGCCAATTTATTGCAACAGATTAAGGAGTTAATTTAAGTTGTATTTGTTTCTTTAAATGTTGTTTTATTTGGTATACATTATAATGCTTTTATTTTGAAGGTGAACTAAGTCATCCAAGTCTGGTTTGGCTGCTCTCGATGCGTGAAAACTGTACATAAATTATAATGAAATAAAGGTTAAATCAAATTCATTTAACATTACATTCCACAAAGTAAAATACAGATTAATTAAACAAAATACCTTGTTGGCTGCATGCTACATAAAGGGAATTATATTTCATCCTTAGTCTTATTATATTATATATAATAATATAATATATATATTATTGATCAGTCTCTCTTGACAAACAGTTCCATCTGAACTATTGTTCATGCTTCCCGGGAAATCCACAAACGCCCCGAGAGCAGCCAAACCAGACTTGGGTGACTTAGTTCACCTTCAAAATAAAAGCATTATAATGTATACCAAATAAAACAACATTTAAAGAAACAAGTACAACTTAAATTAACTCCTTTATCTGTTGCAATAAATTGGCAACAGTTACAGCACATATTGATTGACGGTGTAGACTTGAGTGATTGGTACAGCCTCTATGTTTGTATTTATGCCTTATTTCTGCAATTATTCTACAGTTTTATTACAGTTTTTCTTGGCTAAAATGATAAACTTTGTTTTCTTGATATTAAGAGACGACTTATTCATCAATTTGCTTTACACCTTACACAATTCAGTGTCCTGGAGTTTCAAATTCTCTTTAAAAAAACAAATGCATGAAATAAAAATGTATTTTTTTTTTGTCTTTCCAGGGCTTTGACCCGCTTGCCAAAGAGAAATTTGTACCTCGGCATAAGAAAAAAGGTCGTAGCTCGGCTGGCAGCATTGAAAAGCGCAAGAGACAAGTGGCTCATGAGGACCAGCGGGTAAGACATCCAGAATATAAAATAAAGAGTGACTCAGTGACATTGTGGACTTTCTGGTTTATGTGCAGTGTTTGGCTCATCTCTCTTGACTTGTTTACCCCCCAGGACGTAATCAGGAAAACTGCAGAGGACAAAACGAAGATTGAAATGGAGAGAAAACAGAGGGAGAAAAAGGAGGCGGCACTATCTGGCAAGAGATCTGCTCTGGACAGATTCAAGAAGTAGAAAAGGAAGACAGAGCCTTTGTGCAGCTCAGAACGCAGTGACATTCTGTGGGAGTGGCCTTTGACCTTTACATAAAGGACACATTTTTTGGACACATTTTTCCACGGTGGAGAAAAAAACACGAACTGCAGAAAATCTGGAAAGTTGGCCCTCTTTCATGTCCCAGATCAGTTGTAATCAATGTTGAGTGCAGTGAAAGGGCAGTTCTATTTAATGCCGCAGCCTGAAGCTCTTTCTGTCTACATGAGTGGCTAATGAGTGGTCTGCATGGGTGTCATCCAGAATTTGTGTTAACCCATTGAGGCCTGAAAAATCCCTAGGGGATTTTAAAATAAGCCTCTAATATTCTGGAAATTCTGGAAAAATTCTGGGGGAAAAAGTGTCAACGCTTCTACTAAATAATAGATTTTTCAGCCTCTGTAGCAGATAGAAATGAAATTCAAAAAGTATTTGAGAGCTTATACAAATACTACAAAACGACGTAAACGCTTTCCAGGCTTCAATGGGTTAAGTTGTGATTTTTTCCCTCTACTGTTGAACACATTTTACATTAATTTCTGACCTTGTTGAATTGAGTTCTTTGGTGTCTGAAATGACTGAGCGTATGTCAAATGTTTTATATCAAGTTTCTCTAAAAATAAAACTCATAATTACTGGCTTCTGAATTCAGAGTGTTATGTGAGATCACAACTGACTGTAAACACGCTAAACTACGCTGACACATTGTGAGTTTAATATTTGTTATTAGCACGGCCTGCTTTCCAGACAAATTCATCAGCAGGTACAGTACAGGCCTAAAGTTTGGACACACCTTCTCTTTTAATGCGTTTCCTTTATTTTCATGACTATTTACATTGTAGATTCTCACTGAAGGCATCAAAACTATGAATGAACACATGTGGAATTATGTACTTAACAAAAAAGTGTGAAATAACTGAAAACATGTCTTATATTCTAGTAAGCAAAGGGTGGTTACTTTGAGGAATCTAAAATACAAGACATGTTTTCAGTTATTTCACACTTTTTTTGTTAAGTACATAATTCCATATGTGTTCATTCATAGTTTTGATGAATCTACAATGTAAATAGTCATGAAAATAAAGAAAAACGCATTGAATGAGAAGGTGTGTCCAAACTTTTGGCCTGTACTGTATATGTGGGAGGTGTCCTATGACCTATAGTCACTAGCAACAATGAAAAGGACAAAAGACAATGATAGGCTACCACTATGATGTCCACTGAAATGATCTTCATTGTCTAACAAGCTTTTCCAGAAGTTTAAAAGTTCCTCACACCAAATTGGAAAGGTTTCCGGTATCATTTCCGGTTTGTACTAAAACATGCTTTAATGTCCAAAACCAGCTTTTTATCCTACTGTCTGTCTGAATATACCTGTATTCACCTTAACCAATCATCTCGTGCCTGTCTGTCTCTGCAGTGTTTACTGGGCTAGTTCAGCTTGAACAGCCTGCAACAGGCTTCAAGGTTTGTTTGGTGGGTTTATCAGATGTGTTACCAATATATAAACTTCAATACTTTACAAACTATGTAATGTATAGGCAGCTTAATGAAAATCCAATCCAAAATCCAATCAAACATACAGTACAGGCCAAAAGTTTAGAACAATGTTAATGTTAAGTACATAATGTACTTAACATTAACATTGTTAAGTACATTATGTATATAGCAGTACTGGAAACAAAAATTCACCGGCTCAAAGTGAATGTGGAGGTAAATGGACAGAATGGGAATGAAACTACTCTGCCGATTTCCCTTAAAGGAACACTCCACCGTTTTTTCATATTAAAACATGTTATTGGGTCAAGTAAGACGAGTTGATACAGACCTCTTGCGTCTCAATGCGTGCACTCAATCGCCCTGGCGCGCGGCGCCACTTGGCTAGCACTTAGCTTAGCCCAGTTCATTCATTAGGATCCAAACAGATGGACAGTTAGAAGCGACCAAACTCCTCCACGTTTTCCCTATTTAAATACAGCTACACGAGTAGTTAAACGACCAAGTATGGCCACACAAAATAAAACGTGGCGCTTTTCTAAGCGGATAAAAAGGAGAACTATAATGTATGGCGGAATAGCACTTGGGAGCACTTCGACTCGGCGCAGTAATATCATCACTCCTGAAAAATCTTCTCCCCTCAGGAGTGATGATATTTTAAACTTTAGTTTCTTCAGTGAAGCAAGAACACATAAGAGAGGAGGTGGAGTTGCCACCCTGTTCAAGGACAGCTTCCAATGCAAAAACATGTCTTATGGTCAGTTTGACTCCTTTGAATATGTTGCCATTCAGTTAAAATCCCCCTATAGAGCAATCTATTTGACCATCTACAGACCCCCCAAATATGATGCAAGGTTTTTTGATGACTTTGCCAAACTACTGTCTGTTGTGTGCATAGATTCTGACTGTGTTGTTTTAGTAGGTGATTTTAACATTCATGTTGATAATCCTGAAGATGGGTGTGCTAAAGAACTTTTAAATATTCTGGATAACTTTGGGCTTTCTCAGCATGTCACAGACCCAACACATAACAGAGGACACATATTAGATCTAATTATTACCAAAGGTCTTAATATCTCTGAGGTTGTGGTGAACGATGTTGCTCTTTCTGATCACTACTGTGTTCTGTTTAAAATGACCACCCTTGCCAATCCAACAAAAGGTGAAGCAGAGGTAATCAGGAAGCGCTATATAAATGAAAACACTTGTGCATTATTCACCCAGGATTTCACACCATCACCAACCTGCCCTCAGCTCTAGCTGATGACCTTGTTAACCCTCTATGGTATGCATTATGATGCCAGTTGGGGAAGAAAAGTTTGGAGTGTTTTTTGTCTGAAAATAGACTAAATTAACATATTCTGAATACATTTTCTTAAAAAAAAATTTTTGGGAAGTTTTTGGGGTTTGTTGCCCGTAGGCAACATTGTACCATAACGGTGCACAAGTGAAAAAGAAAGTTTTTAAAATTAATTTTAACATAATTTATTTAATAAACATGTGTAAAATATTCAGTAGCTTCAACAGGGAACAATTCAAGACATTTTAAATTTAAAAAACATTATAAAAGGAACTTTTTTACCAACGACCCATTGAAATGAATGTCTTGAACAGTCTAAGTGTATGAAACTATCAGAAAAGAAGGTTTACTCACCTATCAGTAGGAATATAGTTTTTCCAGATGGAAAAGGGCCAGGAAACGACGTTTGAGTGTTTTTTTGTGGCACAAAATGGTAAAACTGTTTCCTTTGGAAAAGTCTGCAAAAAAGGGTTTCAATATGGCCTCCTGGAGGTCATGTGACAGATTAAAGCATTGCTATTGGTTCCCTAGACTCTTCCCTCTTTTTTAAAGTATCCCATCACTCAAAAACATGCATTGTAGAAATCTGACAGGCCAAAAAAGGGGGCAACACCGTACCATAGAGGGTTAACAGTTTTAGTTCCAATGTTATGGCTGTTATCGACTCTATCGCCCCAGTTAAGACCAAAGTTCTGTCGGGGAGGAAAAAGTCACCCTGGAGAAACGCCACACTGGTTAAAGTGCAGAAAAAAGTATGTAGACAAGCTGAACGCAGGTGGCGAAAGAACAAACTCCAAATATATTACGATATTTATAAAGAGGGTCTTCACAACTATAATCAGGAACTGAAGAATGCAAGGCAGTCATATTTTTCAGAGATTATCAATAGAAACAGTAATAATGCCCGCACACTTTTTTCTGTAGTAGACAGACTGACAAATCCCACAGCATCAGTCCCTCCTGAGCTGCTGTCTAACAAGTCATGCAATGACTTTGCAGCTTTTTCACAAACAAAATATTAGAGATAAGACAAGCAGTGTGCAGCTCCAGCTCAGGAATGATAACACTGGTGCCTTCCCATCCTCTAGTCAAGCTCGGACATTTTAGCCTCCTAGATTACACAACACTCACGGAAACGGTTTCAAAATTAAAGCCCACAACCTGCTGCCTTGATATTCTGCCTTCAAACTTTTTTAAAACTGTTTTTTCAGCTGCATAGCTCCGGATATACTGCAGATAATAAATTCTTCTCTCCAAGCAGGACAGTTTCCACAGACTTTGAAAACTGCAGTAATAAAACCTCTCCTAAAAAAATCTAATCTGGATTCCACAACAATTAGTAACTATAGGCCAATATCAAATCTGCCATTTCTGGGGAAAATCATTGAAAAGGTTGTTTTTGAGCAAATTCATGCTTTTATGATGCAATATAATCTTTTTAACACATTTCAGTCTGGATTTCGGCGACACCACAGCACTGAGACTGTACTTATCAAAGTCTTAAATGATATTAATCTGAACACTGATGCAGGCAAATCCTCTGTCCTGGTTTTACTGGATCTCAGTGCTGCATTTGACACAGTTGATCATAACATACTAGTCAGCAGACTGGAACAGTGGGTGGGGCTCACTGGCACTGTGCTACAATGGTTCAAGTCTTACTTACAAGATAGGGACTTTTTTGTGTCAATTGGAAACCATGAGTCTGAGCGAACTAAGATCACATGTGGGGTTCCTCAAGGCTCCATTCTCGGGCCGCTTCTTTTCAACATCTATATGCTACCGCTAGCTCAGATTATGGAACATCACAACATCTCCTACCATACTTATGCCGATGACACACAACTCTACATTTCAGTGTCCTCACACGACTACAGTCCCTTGCTCTCATTGAGTAACTGTATTCATCAAATCAATGAGTGGATGTGCCAGAACTTTCTCCAGCTAAATGCAGAGAAGACAGAGGTGATCATTTTCGGCCCTAAAAATGAAAGATCTAAGATCAGCGCTCACCTTGGCTCTATGTCATTGACAGCTACAAATCAAGCCAGAAATCTTGGTGTAATTATTGACTCAGACCTGAACTTCAACAGCCATCTAAAGCTGATCACTAAATCTGCCTATTACCACCTGAAAAACATAGCTAGAATTAAGGGTCTTCTGTCCAAACAAGACATGGAAAAACTTATCCATGCATTTATTTTTAGTAGGTTGGATTACTGCAATGGCATCTTCACAGGTCTTAACAAAAAATCAATCAGGCAGCTGCAGCTGATCCAGAGTCCTCACAAACACCAGGAAACTGGACCATATCACACCGGTCCTTCAATCACTACACTGGCTTCCTGTGAGTCAGAGGAGAGATTTTAAGATCTTACTGCTGGTCTACAAAGCTCTGAATGGTCTCGGACCAAATGACCTGCTTGATCTGCTCCCTCTCTATGCAGCATCCAGTCCCCTTAGGTCATCTGGAACTGGCTTGTTGTGTCCCAAGAACAAGAACTAAGCTTTCAGTTATTCTGCTCCTCACCTGGAACAATCTACCTGTAGATGTGAGGTCAGCTCCTTTAAATCAGGACTAAAAACACTCTAGTTTACTGCAGCGTATCTTAACTTTAACTCTTATCTGCTCTACTCTACTGCCCTTACTTTTTAACTACGCAATGTCTGACTTGTGCTTTTTATTATTTTATCTCTTTTCTTATCCTGCTGTATCTTCCCTGTTTTAATTGACTGTTTTTACTGTTTTCAATTGTGTCTTGCTGTTTTTAATGTGTATGTAAAGCACTTTGAATTACCTTGTGTTGAATTGTCCTATACAGATAAACTTGCCTTGCCTTGCCTAACAAAAAAGTGTGAAATAACTGAAAACATGTCTTATATTCTAGTAAGCAAAGGGTGGTTACTTTGAGGAATCTAAAATACAAGACATGTTTTCAGTTATTTCACACTTTTTTTGTTAAGTACATAATTCCACATGTGTTCATTCATAGTTTTGATGCCTTCAGTGAGAATCTACAATGTAAATAGTCATGAAAATAAAGAAAAACGCATTGAATGAGAAGGTGTGTCCAAACTTTTGGCCTGTACTGTATATGTGGGAGGTGTCCTGTGACCTATAGTCACTAGCAACAATGAAAAGGACAAAAAACAATGATAGGCTACCACTATGGTGTCCACTGAAATGATCTTCATTGTCTAACAAGCTTTTCCAGAAGTTTAAAAGTTCCTCATACCAAATTGGAAAGGTTTCCGGTATCATTTCCGGTTTGTACTAAAACATGCTTTAATGTCCAAAACCAGCTTTTTATCCTACTGTCTGTCTGAATATACCTGTATTCACCTTAACCTATCATCTCGTGCCTGTCTGTCTCTGCAGTGTTTACTGGGCTAGTTCAGCTTGAACAGCCTGCAACAGGCTTCAAGGTTTGTTTGGTGGGTGTATCAGATGTGTTACCATTATATAAACTTCAATACTTTACAAACTATGTAATGTATAGGCAGCTTAATGAAAATAAAACCATCTTATCAAACATATGTTGTGATGAAACCCCAAATACTAAGAAGAAGATAGAAACCAAACAGCATAATATCAACACAATAAAATAAAACTAAGATACACAAACCAAATAAAAAGTAATGACTGGTTTTCTGAAAATGTTTCAATATTCATACAGTAATATATACAGGGAAATGGTCGGCTGCAGGGTCTTCAGCCAGGAACCACCAATCACCAACGTTTTGCTCCTTTAGTCCTGGAACCTCCTGGTGGCGGAGCAGTGAGCGGGACGCCTCCCTGTCACCTCCTGCAGCTGGGAGGTGCTCCCTCCCTGTCACCTCCTGCAGCTGGGAGGTGCTCCCTCCCTGTCACCTCCTGCAGCTGGGAGGTGCTCCCTCCCTGTCACCTCCTGCAGCTGGGAGGTGCTCCCTCCCTGTCACCTCCTGCAGCTGGGAGGTGCTCCCTCCCTGCAGCTGTTGTTGAGGTTGGTTGTTCTTTCCTTCCTCCTCAGCCAGAGCCCAGAGCCCCCCTCCTCGGCCTCCTCTTCCAGCTCTGTGATTGGTTCCCTCCTGCGTCCCTCAGAAGGCGTGTTGTTGACTTCCACTGGATCGATGGTCGTCTTCCAGCCAGCTGCCAGCTCTGAGTACTTGGCCTGTTTTTCGTCGTAAGCAGCCTCAATCCCCTCTTCTGCTGGTATCGTGAGCTCAATGAGCAGCACAGACCCCCCCCCCTCTCCTTCGGGGCTAGCGCGCCAAGTTTTCGGCGCACAGTGATGCATATCTTTGTAAGTAGTTTCTGCTTTCACGGGACAACAAGTTTGTGCAAACAATCATTCAAACTTGCATAAAGCCTTGCCAGGTGTTGTGAGCTTGTAGATTTTCTAATTTATAGGTCTAGATCAGGCATGTCCAAACTATTCCACAAAGGGCCGTGTGGCTGCAGGTTTTCAGCACACCAGACGTGACTCAGTTAATCAACTGATCTCAGTCTTCAGACTGTTGATTGGTCAAACTGTGTGCTTTTGAAACGAAAACCTGCAGCCACACGGCCCTTTGTGGAATAGTTTGGACATGCCTGGTCTAGATGTAAATATTTAATCCATTAGATTTATTACACCCCTTAAAATTAAGAGGGCTTCGCAATCTTTGGCACCCCTGATTCCCAATTGGCGGGGGTCGGGCCCCCCCAGTTGGGAATCACTGCCTTAGTGCAGCTATTCTCAACCTTGGGGTCGGGACCCCAATTGGGGTCGCGAGATGATTTCTGGGGGTCGCCAAATCATTTTGTTTGAGTCTTTTTGGTCACTTCATGTCTTTTTTTTGGTCATTTTGTGTTTTTTTGTCATTTTGTGTCTTTTTTGGTCATTTTGTGTCTTTTTTTGATCATTTTCTGGTCAATTTGTGTCTTTTTTGGTCATTTTGTTTCCTTTTTTGGTCATTTTATGTCTTTTTTTTAGTCATTTTGTGTCTTTTTTTCATTTTGTGTCTTTTTTGGGTCATTTTGAGTCTTTTTTGGGTCATTTTGTTTCTTTTTTGGTCATTTGTGTCTTTTTTGGTCATTTTGTGGTCATTTTGAGTCTTTTTTGGTCATTTCGTTTCCTTTTTTTGGTCATTTTGTTTCTTTTTTGGGTGATCTGAACTGTGAGATTCTGTTCAGTGAGTGGGGGTCACGGACAACATGCATGTTAAATTGGGGGTTACGACTCAAAAAGGTTGAGAACTACTGACTTAGTGGACCACACCACTATGTCAATAGTTATCTAGAGCGGGAAACAGAGCTGCATGTCGTGTTCCACTCCTGATCGGGGGAAACGGCCTCGCTGTTTCTTTTGCTCTGATGTTTCTTCTCTCCACCTTCTGTGACGAAACCATCGTTCTCTGCTGGTGTAAATGGTAAATGGACCTGCACTTATATAGCACTTTTCTAGTCTATTAGCGCTTTACACTACAGACTGACTCATTCACCCGATCACACACACATTCATACATTGGAAATTCACTCTCACACTGATGAACGCAGCATCAGGAGCAGTCTGGGTTCAGGATCTTGCTCAAGGACACTTGGACATGTAGCCGCCATGGTCGGGGGTCGAACCACCAACTCTACCAACTGAGCCACCGGCGCCACCTGGTCGTGCACAACTCTTTACTGAACACCTTCACTCTTCTACACTGAAGTATCTCACTGACCGCTCAGCAACCTATAAAGCTCTTGAGTCCTAATGGACCTGAACTAAACCCACGGCACGCTATGTTTCTGGACCAGTGGCGGCTCTAGACCAGTTTTACTGTGGGGGCCAAGCAGGGGCCAGTGTTTAATCAGAGGGGCCCATTAAAAAACGCCAAAGATGATATTTAAGCATTCAAATCCTTTATTTTAGGTTATTTAAAAATCTAATTCAAGTATATTTGGAATATACAAATACATTGATTGAAACAATGAGACTTACCAACAATAATAACTATTTTTGTTCTACAATGACATTTCTCATTTTAGTGCACAATTGCTTTTTTTTATTTTGAAAGTGCAGTCTAGTGAGAATGATCTTTTTTATATATACACAAGCTTTTATTGCATAATTCAAATATTATACAATGTAACATTCTGGGTTCCTTTTGTGTACAATGAGATATTGTTTGAACAAAAAATAGCTAGAATTGTTCCATTGTTCATCGTTATAAATTGATCATTTTATTTTTAATTTGACACAGGGGCCACAGCAGGGGCCAAGGGCTTCTTCACAGGGCCAGTGGCCCCTGGAGGCCCCTGGTTAGAACCACCACTGTTCTTGACTTCATCCTTGCTTGTGTTGTATTACTTCATTTGTACGTAGCTTTGGATAAAAGCGTCTGCTAAATAACATTGTAGAATTGTAGAATGTCCTTCCTGTCTCTGCGATGGGCCTTGGACCAGAACCGTGTGGTCCTCCCGCCTCGGCCCTCTTCCTGCAGACGATCTCTTGATTTTGCAGGCGACTGAACAACAAATACACGGTGGACCATAAAGTTGGAATAATTTCATTTTCAGATACAATCCCCTCTCACTTGTGGTTTTATTTTCGATGTGAAGTGTTTTGAAGAGATTGATATACACTTTATCTGTCAATAATAAATAAAATATTTTTTATTTAAAATGCACAAGAATTGGAGGAATTTAGGGCTACTGAAAGATAAAAGTAGGTAAATGATGGCTTGTGTCATGAGTCTGTCTCTATTTCGTCTGTTAAAAAATCTTCACCATGCCATGTTGGTATCAGTTTTTTCAGCGCAGCCTCTACTATACATCCTGGTAATTACTTTTTAACTTTGACTCAATTGATCAAAATTTTGAACCCAAAAGAAACAAAGGAAAACATAAAATCTGATCTCGAAAAGTATGTTTCACACACAGAAATGTACATGTTGCAAATATGAACACAGGTTGCAAATATAACATATAAGAGGTAAAATGAGGATAATATCTAGTTCTGTACTTTTATACTAAATATATTTGACATTATCTCCGTTTTTCCTTGGCCAAATATCATCAAAAAATATCTGGTACAGAGTTTCAAGCCAGAACTTTAGAGGGAAGCTGATGGCTGAAGGCTCAATGTTGCTTCATTTTTATGTCTTCACGTCATGAAGTAATGTGCCGGTGCTTTCATGGACTCTAGAGGGTTAAAAAACACAAAAGGCAAATTGAAGATTAGACACAGAGCGGTTTATTCGTGACTGAAATTGACTCACACATACATTTCCTGAGTGTTACCACACTGGCCTTCTCTCTGTTTGCATTGTAGGTGGAGGTGTGAGGCTTTATCTTAATACTATCTTTTATTTTTAAGTGTTCTCTGTCCGGACACTCCTGCTGAAAACACATACCGTATGTTTAATCTCACTATTACAGAGAAAGGTAATAAATCCTATGTGGTGGCTTTAACTCTTCAACCTTAAATAGTTAAAATGATTCTCATTAAACAAATATTCTTGATGCATGATCTTTATTAATACAATTAAATAAGTACATTTTGCGGAGGAGGACACAGACACACACTCTGCAGAGAAAATGTGCCTTTTGCTTCATAGTGAAGCAACTTTATAGCCACACATGATGCCATTTGCTTTCTGTAGCAACCCACTAAAAAATACATTCCTATTCTTAAGGATAAAACACACACACAGCTTTTGGGTTTTACACTAACGACAATATTCAAATGATGTATTTGAGATAAGAAACCAGAACGCACAAACTTTCCCTTGTTTCTGTCATTAGAAATTAGTTGTTGAGATGTTTTTAGACTCCAATGGCCAACATAATAACTTCTTTTTCCTCCCAACAATGTGACAGTTTATCAAAAACAATTACTCAAGGTTGAAAAATGATCAACCAGAACGAGTGTTTTTAACTCTTGGGTTCCTGGTAAGAGACTAAATCTTGGCTTAAGGGTGAACGTTTTACATATAAACAATTAAAAATGACAGATGTTAACCGAGTATTCTTTAAGTGTTATAAACCTCATGACTGAACTAATATGAAGAGGAAGAGAAACTAATGGTATACACCGAATGAGAACTACAACTCCGTGGGAACATATCTGTGCATCACACAGTTTCATGGTGTCGTGGTTATATTTCTGATGGTAGTTGATATGAGAGAGCCAAGCCTCCACAGACAGAAGATTCAATTTCTCTGCTGTCTTCTCCGGATACTGGGCATTAAATCTCCCTGTCTCCAGTTTCAACTCTCCAGCTAATGACCGGTTGCACATATCATCATTATTAATACTGAATATGCAGATGTTAAATATTGGATACATCTGCTGTGATAATTGTTCTGTTTTGAACATAAAATGCAAATAAACATTTATTTGTATGACTTCCGTCCTACTGGGTATATGAAGCCTGTGGTTTGATATCTATTTTAGTACTGTTGTTTGGAGCGTCATGCATTGGAGCATCTTAATAGACTTGCATCTACAGCTGAAGTACCTGGCGAGAGACTACACAGGTGTTCTAAATATGAAGGTAGTGTCCTTTAAATTTCAGACTCAGTGTGTTACTAGAAATACTTGTTCTAGTATGCATTCAGCACATAAGCAGCTATATTTCCTTTACCGTGTTTACTATCAGCATGCTAGTGTTTGTAATACATCTGTGTAATAATGAAAGATGCTGTAACAGTCTAAGGAGAGCTTAAAGACTATGTGACAATTCTTCATACAACCAGCGGATCATCCTCTTTCTTCTGTGTGTGTGTGCAAAAAAAGCCAGTTTAATACATATCGTGTTTAAAAAAATAAAGCTATAAAAATAAAGTGACATTTTTTTTCAGTGCTTCACAGCCTGAAGAGCACTTGTGCTGTTCACAGTATTGAAGCGAGGCACAGCCCCTTAATGAGTCCAGTTTTCCTTCTCACAAGCCCTGCTCCAGCCCCAGCACCGTCCCCAGCATGGCCCGGACCTTGCAGAGCCCCAGAGAGGCGCGGAGACTCAGCCAGGAGCAGGGGTGCGCGCTGTGGACATCAGCCCAGTAGTGCAGCATCTCCCTGGGGGGGATGTGGTGGATGGACACCATGGCCTGGTAGCAGCAGCGCCCGTACGGCACAGCCGGGCCCCCAGAGAAGAGGGGGCAGTGGGAGGGCAGCACTCCGGCCGTCCGGGCACACAGACCCACAAACACATCCTCGGGGGGCAGAGGGGTGGATAGAGGGGAGGCAGAGGCTGCCAGGGAGATCTTCAGCAGTGCAGAGCGGGACAGGACATAGGCCGTACCACTGCAGTAGTCTGGGAACACAGAAGGAGGGTAGGCCCCCGAGGGGAGGTAGTGCTTGCTGTCCGGGTCCCGGTCCGGGGCCACGCGTAGATGCACCCTGCCCAGGTACAAGTCTCCTTGTTCATAGGGGTTACGGCTCTTGTTCAGGAAGTGCAGCAGGGCGCTGGGGTTGAACAGGACATCGTCATCCACCTTGGCCATGAAGTGAGCCTGAGGACAGAAGCGGCGGGCCCAGCCCAGCAGGGACAGGGTCTTCAGGGTGAGGTTGGAGTAGGTATCCATAAAACGGCCCTGGATCAGGTCCCCTCGCTCTCTGGCCTCCTCGATCAGCAGCTTGGCCAGTCCAGGGTCAGACGCCACCCCCACCATGAAGAGGGTCATGACCCGCAGGCCCCTCACCTCCACCTCTCCTCCCCAGGTGTCCCGGATGGCTTGGCGGGCCCTCTGGTTTGCGGGAGCCGAGGTAACCATGGTGATGAGGAAAGGCTTGGCACGCTGGCACACCAGCGGGCTGGGCATGAGCAGGAACTCCTCGGGTCTGGTGGGGGGCACGCTCTGCGGGGGGATGATAGCGGCGTGGGGCTCCACCACGGTGTTCATGCTCATGGAGGTGACCCACAGCTCGATGAAGTCCACAAAGAACAAAGCCAGCAGCGTTGCGCATGCTATGGCCGCGCACAGATACGGCACCACGCTCAGCCTGCTGCCCCGCTTACCGAACCGGGCTTTACAGACCCAGAGTCCCCGTCCCAACATGACCGCCCTCCGCCCCCACTGACCGCTGTAGCTGCTCCGACTGGCCCGGTCCTCTCCGGTCCTCCTTCCCTTGTCTCCGCCACTAAAATTCCTCCACTATCATAGCGTGTCCTCCTCTCCTGACCTCCTCGCTGCTCCTCTGCTCCGGTGTGCAGTAACGCGCAGCAGCAGCAGCCGGAGGAGACACACAGAGCCGGCGAGGATGCGGTAAAAAAAAAAAAAAAGAAAAAAAAAAGAGCTGGTTGTCTGCTCTGGTCTTGATGCTGCAGCCCAGTCTGCTCCACTAATGTGGGATAGGCCTCTGCAGTTGCGCAACTGAAAGAGTCGATCCGGTAGCAGCCCAGAGCGGTTTCTGCCCTGATTCTGGTTTCTGCCCTGATTCTGGTTTCTGCCCTGATTCTGTCCTAACGTGGAGCTGCTCGGAGGTCGGAAAATGTGCCAAATGATCAGAATTAGCCTCGTGTGATAAAACGCGTCGTGGTGTTGTGGTGATGAGGTGCTTCTGATGAGCAGGACTGTTATCTGCTCATCAGGCTACATAACGGTCCTGCAGCGTCTACTCCACCATCCACAGGATCTCCACATCTCCTCTGGCTTTTAAAGCATAATGCATCGATAAATGCATTACGCTCCAAGGCCATTTAATGTTTGCATGCGCTGCATATATTATTTATGTCCAGTTGCACTGAAGGCTACATTAAAACAAACACTCTACTATTGATGTAGTAGACATCACTTGTTATTGATTTTTCACTGCAGAGAAAATGTATTTCGTTCAGTTATATAGGCTAAAAACCTATTTCTAAAGTTCAATAGGCTCAAATTCAGATTTTAGCTGCAATATGGAAAATGTAATGCATGTTTTGGCGACAGGGATGGATCCAAAAACATTTAAATGATCAATTAACTGCAGTCAATGATGCAATCAGTCTGTCAACGAAAGTGAAAATAAGACGAGAAAATGTTTTTATTAGCTGTATGATTTTTTTTCCATCACGGTCATTTGAATGGATGTTTGTCCTTGCAATGCGCCTATTGTCCTCCTGCACATCTATCACACCTGGTGGCGCAGGGCGACATCTAGTGGTCATTTATGGGGACCTTCTTTTTTTATATCATCTATCAAAGCTAAAAGTTAAACAAATAAGTGTGAGAGATGATCATGTAAATGCAGGGAAATAGCTCATGCAAATATGATTTATTATCTATTGCAGATGTGTAATTAAATGGAGTACATCACTGGAGAGAAAGAGAAGTAGTTTATTATACATACACGGAAAACAAAACATTTTATCACATTATGAAATATTTTTACAGCTACAAGACATGTATGCACCTTTTTCACTCATTAAAATGTTTCTACAGCTGAAAAACGTTTTGACTCATTCAAAAAAACTTAAAATCAAAATAATAATTACCCCATTTTAACGTAATAGATTGGAGGGATCAGCATGGCAGGGCATGGTGTCACACTGCTCTTTATGTTTCACTCATGGTGTCATTTCTTTTATGGCACTCCCACAATGTTGACCAACACTATTAGTAATTTTTAATCATGTTGATTTACACACTTATAATCTGTCATCACTTGAATATGGCAAGCAATATAAAGACTGAAACATGATTCAAAGCTGTTTTGAACTCTCTGTGTTGTTTATCAGGCTGACAGACTTGAGCTCCCTCAGGAAAAAGCAAAAGTTATTATCAGTCAATCCCATCGCATTTTTTTAATGGGGAATTCCCTTTCATGCCTCCAGGACTGTTTTTTCTTGACTGCTGATCAGAGGCAGATACTGCCACAACCCAGAGAAAAGCAGAGAGGTAATATCTGAGGCATGCTGCTACAGGACCAGGTAACATTATTTAAATACAACGTGTGTTTAATGTGTTTATGTAAAAGCCAGAATAGAGAGGCAGAGCTTACATGTTACATGTTGTGTGATTTTTCATTCAGCCAGACTGAACAGTCTGTGATTCTGCTGAATTGAAGGACACATAAAGGACATGATGATCCAACATTTACTGCTGAGATAGAGCAATATACAGTATTATACACATCCCACAGTACAAGAGGTGCAGTGAGACTCTAAACCACTGGAGGGCAGCAGAGAGCAGATCCATACAGCTGACAGCAGGGATATACCTCGGAGACATGCCTGTTTGTGAGGACAGTTTTAGTTTAGGAAAAAAATGCATTCCATGAGAATGTATTTCAGTGACCTAAGATGTTTCATCTTCATTGTACACTCAAAAAAATTATTAAGCCAAAAATGTGGACTTTATGTAATTTAATTACATGTAAATTTTCCATGTAACTTTGTTACATACGTTGAATGTAAAAGGTCAAATTAAATGCAATGTTTTTCTTTCATTAAAAAGTAATATAGATAAATTAAATAACGTTAATGCAAATTTCTACGTAAACTTAATGTGTAGATTTACTTAAAATTTACGTATACTTTTACATAAACCTTATGAGTTCATTCAATATTACATATAAAGTTACAGAGACTTATAAAGTCCATACGAAGTAAAGCTTATTAAGATCATAACTCATATAAAAAACCTTCCTTACTTACTACTAACAAGCAATAATTCTGAGGTAATAGAGGGAAAACTCTTAGTTAATGTCTTACTGGTTGTATAATAAGGCCATGTAGAATAAGGCATTAATAACTACTGAATAATGACTCATTAAGAGCCAATATGTTACTTATTTGCATGATAATAAGCAACTTATTAATGTTGAATATGTGTTCCCTAAACAGTAATCTGTTAATAAAGAAACTCATAAGGTTTATGTAAAAGTATACATAAGTATACATAAGTATACATATCGATTGTATTGCACATGTCCGTTTTATTCAACATGATCTCACAGAAATCCGTGAAATAGCCACGGATTTCGCTTAACTCAAAATCCGTGGAATAGCCACGGAATCACTCAAATTTCCATGAAACTGACACGGATTTTGCTACAATGCAAGTTAATGACAGTCATATTTTTCTGGCGAGATCTTCACCACAAAGTGATTATGTACATTCACTGAGTGAAGATTTAGAAAATAAAACATATATTTCTCGCTAGAAATGTGATCAAAATCCATTTTTATGAAGAAACTAAGTCAAAATATTGATTTTTTCACTAAAAATGAGAGAACTGTCCGCCATGTTTTTTGTTCTGACCGCCGGGACCTTGAAAGTCACGTGACTACACCATTGTAACGCTTATGTCTCATCACAGATCTTTGACATTTAGGGGTAGAATTTTTTTTAAAACATCAGAAATGTGTTCTATGTGGTCCACTGATCAATTTAATCATGTTGATTTACACACTTATAATCTGTCACCACTTGAATATGGTAAGCAATATAAAGACAAGGGTCAGGGCAGACTGCAATGATATCTGCCTCAAGGTTATAATAGTTTTGGATTTTTCATTAGTTTTAGTTTTAATTTTGTTGTGAATTTTTGTTTTCAAATTCAGTTAGTTTTAGTTCGTTTTTAGAGTGAGTTTTCTAGTTTTAGTTTAGTTTTTATTTTTTGAAAATGCTTAGTTTTAATTTAGTTTTTATTAGTTTTAGTGTTAGTTTTAGTTTTTTTGTAATGGGCTATGTGTTGGGTGCCAGATTCAAAGAGGTCATAATAAATGTTTCCTTTATTTCCTTTGGTTTATCATCTCAGCCCCAATAAGGTTATTAACTGTTTTGTATTTTTGTTCTAGTGTAAACATCCCAGTCTCAGTAAACATATTCACCATGTGTTGCATGTTCAAATAGAAACACTGAATTATGAATGAAAAAAGTTGACAAAAACGAAAACTAAGGACATTTTCACTATAATTTTAGTTAGTTTTAGTTAGTTTTGTAACCACAAAATACAGTTTCAGTTAGTTATCGTTTTTTTAAAAACTCTTGTTTTTATTTTTATTTCAGTTAACGAAAATGTTTTTTCAATTCTAGTTTTCATTATTTCGTTAGTTTTCGTTAACTATAAAAACCTTGGTCTGCTTTGACAGTTTTTTGCATAAATGGAATCGGCACAGATTCAGTCATCAGTGCAGATCTTCGTTTGAAAATCAGAAATGTTTGAAGATGTACAAAAATACTTTGCTTTGTACGTCTGTGATTGTATCTGATATATTTTTGCCACACAAAAAAATCACATCTAGATCTCAATTAGAACATGTGAATATGGATCTTTTTTTACTTAAAAAGTTCAACTTTTAGACATAAGAAGTCTCTTCTTTCTGTATCTGCACTGGTGGCTTCAAGACAGTTGCCCCTTTTTTTGTGTGTTTTTTCAATTCCCACTGCACCCAAAACCAAATACTTCATCTTAATCATATTTTTCATCTCCTCCTTATTTTCTTTTAAATATTATTTAAATAGGGACCAGGACTAGGAACTAGTTTGCAATAGATAACCACAGAACAAGATTAACACTACTGCCAATTATGTATGTTATTCATTTCTTTGGAAAAACAAGAGATTTGGAGATTTATTTTTTTTAAATGTAAGAATAAAAGCTATGGCATTTTGAAATTATCTGCAAAGTGTGCCCTCTTTTTTGGCACAAACACAAACTATACTTATGTGTTTGTTATACTAATGTATAGTATGTTACACCATAGACTGTCTCTTAAAAACTGCATGGCTCGGACATGACAGACAAAGGTTGTTTGTGCATGTATTGTTTGGCTAAATGTCCTGTAGACTAATTGTGAATTATCTTCAATTTGAGCAGAATAAAGGAGTAAGAACTAAGGAATGTTTTAATTGTACTGTAAATTGCTTTAATTACAGCCCTGTGGCAAACATCTTTTCCTCTTGGTACCTTGCCATTTTTTTTTAATAATAGAAATGTGCTGTATACATGAAGTATCCAGAAAAAAAGTAATTCTACAAAGGTAAAACAACATCAATAAGAAAACTTTTTTTTGTTCAGGCAGGCATTTTTAGGTTGTCCCTAGATGTTTTTATTATTGTCTCTGCACCATAATCTCCTCTTTTAGCTGTTTTCTTTAATGTACTTTATTACCTGTGTCTTTTTCATCTACTGCTGATTTTAACAAGTCTGATTTTTTTTTCTTAGTCTTTTGTTTATTTTGTTTCTGGTTTCTGTAGCATTTTGAGATTTCTTTATGAAAAGTGCTTTAATAATAAAATGTATTATTATCATCATCATCATCATCATTATAATAAACTACTTTAATTGGCACAATTCAGTATTTAAAAAGAACAAATGGCTTTGCATTTGAACACTAAAACCTAACTGTAATTTAGTCCAAACATTATACATTTTTAGTTAAATAAATAAACGATGTTTGAAGGATAAATGATAAATGATTTGCATATATATATATTTAGGCTATCATTTGACACCTCTTTGACTTTGCTTGTAATAAAAATGGTTGTCACGTTTTTACAAGCTTTGTGTTTTTGTATTTGATTGAAGCGAGCAGACCAGAAATACTTTAAAAGACATATAGCTTGACACAAAACACACGCTTTCTTTTGTTGTGTTATTTTTATAACACATAACAACAAAGTGCATAGACAGTCAGACATGATGACGTCAGTCCTGTCTGGCTCGCGCCGAGGGGAGGGGGAGGGGGTGTTGGAGGCGCGCGGGGACGCGAGCGCGAGGAAAAAAACCCTCCACCATCCTCCACGCGCTGCGGTGCGGGGTCACGAACTATGACCTTTAACAGAAGAAAACCAAAACAAATGTTTTATAAAATAACAGAGGGCCCAAAGTCTGTGACCGCCGCTCCCCGGAGGTAAGTCTCACTTCCGGATTGAAAACAGTAGAAAGCGCGCGGAGACACCGGATGATAAAAGAGCGCAGCTAGCTAGCTAGCTAGCTAGCTCGTTAGCTAGCCGAGGCGGAGCTCGCTTCCTGCCCGACTCTGGCAGCTCGGGACCCGGGCAGGGACCGCGGAGCGCTGGGCGGAGTCTTGCTATGCTAATATGCTTTATCAGGCAGTTAGCCTAACTGTTAGTGAGGGACACTAATGTCAACTTAAGCCGGACAAATCCCTGCATGCTGACATGACAGATCCAGGGGCAGAGACGGTGCAGGCTCCTGCTGCAGCTGTTGGAGCTAACAGGGAAGCTAACAGGGGAGCTAACAGGGAAGCTAACAGGGAAGCTAACAGGGGAGCTAACAGGGAAGCTAACAGGGGAGCTAACAGGGAAGCTAACAGGGAAGCTGCAGCTGCTGCAGATGAACTGGACCCTTTTACCTTTGCCTTCTCGGGAACAGAACCGTGTTGAAATGACTATCACTGCATTCAACAAAGCTGCTTTTATATTTTATTTATTTTTTTAACCCTATAAAGCCTGAACCATGAAATAATTGCCAGAAAATTATTTTTTTTTAAAAACCGAGTGCTTATGAACCTGCTGACGAATTTTAAAAAATAAATAAATTGCATATATGAATTCTAATTTGTATCATATTTGATACATCAGGTCTTTTTGTGCAATTTGTTGCTCACAGATTGTTTTTCTTGAACTAACAAAAACATATAAACCCTAACATTTTTAACCTATTAAGACTTTGACTTTTCCTTTTTCCTCAAACATGCAAAATACATATTTTTTCCATATAACACAACATCATACATCTGCAGATATGAAGTTTTTTAATGCAGCAATGACTGATCCACTCGTGGAACCTGCATATAATTTTTGCTACATCTGATATTTTTGTGCAATTTGTTGCTCAGTTTGTTTATCTTCAACACATGTTTACATCATGTTTTTGATGATGTAGAGGTCTCAAAAATTACTGTATCTAATATGATACACTTGGCTTTATAGGGTTAAACACACTACCAGTGCAGCAACAGTCGGCTGTTCCACTGTCTGGAGAGAAAAGTGCTGTAATATATTTATCATAAGGATTATTGGCTGACTGCCAGATTGTCCATTTTGTTGTGTGTTGTGATGTTAGTGGAGGAGGGTTGATGGACTCGCTGCTGGACCAATCGGTGAAGAATAGCGAGCATCTCTCCTCCCTTTGGCCAGCAGCATGTGGAGCTGCTGCAGGCACATTCATCAGGAATGCTGTCAAACTGTCTTCTTTGTATTCTGACCCCAAAGATGAAGTCAAAACCGTGAAGTGCAATGAGATAACTGAGGGTAGGAGTAGATGCTGTTATTTAATTATGCCCAAGAAGAAGTCCAAATGTATTGTAGTGTCTCACAATAAATGCAACATTATAGATTTCCAAATACAAATAAACTGACTCGCACCTGATTTGGACCATGTACCATTTGTTGTATTACTTTATTTTCTATATATCTATGGATAACACTTCATTACTGTGTTTTACTCATTACATTACATGTCATTTAGCAGACGCTTTTGTCCAAAGCGACTTACAATAAGTGCATTCAACCTGATGGTACTAGACATAGACCATAGGAATCAAGTAAGTACAGAACTTTAAGAGCTAACTGTCATTGCTAAGGAGTGCTAGATGTTAGAAAACACTAAGCAACCTTTAAGCAAAACAATTAACAATCTTAAAGCAAAAATATAATACCAGAGACTAGGAGCTAGGTTAAGTCCACACAAGATAAATGCACTCCAGTTTTAAAATGCAGTGATCACAACATGTTCACAGTTTGCTTTAAAGGATTTGTGATTCTTCTCGATGCAATTATTTTGTCTTTTCATGCAGCTATCTCATAGAAAACAAAACATTTAACTAAAGTGCAAACACTCAGAGTTTCCTCTCTTTTTTTGCTGTTGAGTAAACTCATTCTCTGTGTAATTATGCAGATTAAAACTTTTTTTTGTTCTATAATCAGTATGAAGGAATGGTTGGGGTGTCAGCCGATACAGAGTACAGAGCTGATATACCATTGTTTAATTAATAAGCTGTATTCCTCACTATCAGATTTTTTTATACCTGTATTAGTGCATCCCGAAAGGCACACTCCAAAGGGAAGCAACAGCAGGAAAAGTAGCCGTGATGTGTGCTTGTTCATGTGAAAGTTGGTACATTTCTATGGAGGGGCATCAGTTGTCTTATATTTGTTACTCTGTCCTTTTGACAATGTGAGGTTTCAGCAGACTGGAGTTAAATCTGGTTATGTCATGTCACGGTCACACTCAAAGGTCATAGACTCTAGAGCAGGGGTCTCAAACTCGCGGCCCGCGGGCCAATTGCGGCACTCGTGACGATATTTTGTGGCCCCCACCTTGATATGAAAGTTTAATGTGAGTTTTATATGAATGGCACTTTACCGTGTTGTTTTTTTTGGTTGTAATTTTGTCTCTTTTTTAAAAATGATTTTTGTGTCTTTTTTGGTAATTCTGTGTCTTTTTTTGGTCATTTTGTTTCTTCTTTAAGTAAATTAGTTTTTTTTCTGTCATTTTGTGTCTTTTTTCTGTCATTTTGTGTCTTTTTTGGGTCATTTTGTGTCTTTTTTAAATAATTTTGTCTTTTTTGGTCACTTTGTGTCTTTTTTAAGTAATTTTGTGTCTTTTTTTTTTTGGTTGTTTTGTGTCTTTTTAAAATAATTTAGGTCTTTTTCTGTCATTTTGTGTCTTTTTTCTGTCATTTTGATACTGCCTCCAGCGGCCCCCAGGTAGTTTGAGTTTGAGACCCCTGCTCTAGAGGCTTGTGGTGATGTCACTGCAGTGATGGCAAACTAGATTTGTCAGACGAAATAGTTACCTACGTTGTCTGAACAGGATGAATACTGAAGTCCAGATGTTAAAAAATCTTTTTTTATTTATAATTATTTTATGTTTTCTTGTGTTTATTGCATTCAATTGATTGCATGTGTGACCTGATGATTTGATAACTTATATTGACACAAGAGCTGTTTTTTATTTTTGCTTTAATGAGACTTTTTTGTGACAGCAATTAGACACTTTCTGTGCATTAAAACGATGGAGACATTGCTGTGCATCATCCAAGTCATACAAATCAGACCAAACATCCTAAATCTAAATCATCAAGAGGAAATGAGCTTTCACCACAGTTAACCTTTGTGTTTCAGTCAACGTCCTCATGTGTCCTCTTGTGTCCATGAGCACCGGCATCATACTTATAAAGCTGTCTGTGCATTAACTGCTCTCCTGCGACAGTTTGCACCTTGGTGGTTGATTGTCTGTGGCATCTTTCCAAACAGACCTCACTAATGACCTTACATCATCATGACGACCAGCCAGAATCTGCTCTCTCAGCAGAAAGTGGACTCTGAGCACGAGGCAGAGGTGAGCGAGCAGAGGGAGACTTTAATGATGAACTGAGTCTGGTTTGTTCCTTAATACCCACATGAAGGTTACTGAAAATGATGCGACTCTCTTTGTGTGGCTGCTGGTGGATGTTGATTGTATTTGTTGCCATAGAAACATGCCATTTCTAGACAGTTTCTCTAGACACTTCAGACTTGTATTCAACTAAAAATATATCATTACTTCTTCCATCATGTATATGCCTTACCTAGACTGAAGTAAAACACATGTTGTAGACTTATTGATTATGATTTGTGTTTCAGCTTGTTGAAAATTGTTTCAAATTGTAGGTGCCGTCCTCTCCTTCAGACTCAGTGATGAGTGAGTCCCCACAGCGCTTTCAGGTCATCTCCACTGAGCCCGCCACAACACCACAGCGCATACAGGTAACTGGTGTTCTTCTTTTTAACTTCTTAAGTGTCCTTGTTCTTCTTCTATTCTGTGTTTTTTTCTATTGTTGTTTATGCTACCTCAGTATTTTATTCTATTGTATTTTATTGTACTTGAATACCGGATACATGAATGCTTGAAACTAGAATATCAAAGTTACAAAGCTGTTTCATCAACACTTACAAGACTTACAAGACACAAAATGACTTCTTTAGACACTTTATTTTTTATTGTATTTTATTGCTTGAATATGCCCACACAGCAAATTGAGAAGAGTTGAATTCCTGGTGTTAAACTAGACATACACTAGTAGAGTTAATTATACTCTGGATAGAGTTTATACATTATAATTAACTCTCAGTTGATAAATAGCTGCTGTTCAAACCGAATGTAAAAAGGAAGTGACACTAAATCAAACCTGTAAGTGTAAATATTTAAATAATAACTCCGAACTTCTTACTCTAAACTCTGATCCTGTATTACACACCTCAAGTGTTAACTTGTGGAGAGGACATATATTGTGCCTTACTGTTGCATGTTTTGTGGTGAAAGTTGGAAAAAAAAAGACACAAAATTATTTTTAAAATATACAAAATGACCCAAAAAAGACACAAAATGACAGAAAAAACGTAAAGAAGAAACAAAATGTCCAAAAAAGGACACAAAATTGAAAAATCTCTATCTATCTATTAGTATTAGGGTAGTTATGTCCTTGTGACGATATGGTATATCTATCTATCTATCTATCTATCTATCTATCTATCTATCTATCTATCTATCTATCTATGTGTCTCTGCATTAGCAGCAGTATTGAACAAGTTGATGTAACAACATGTGACTTATCTCCCCAACCATCTGTGTCTCTCTGTTCTCTTTATTTCAACCCCTTCGAACCCCATCCGTGCGTCTTCATTTCCATCTGTCTGTCTGTCTTTCTGTCTCCCTCTTCCATCTCTCAACTCGCTCAGATTGTAACTGACCAGCAGACGGGTCAGAAGATCCAGATAGTGACAGCGATGAAGCCGCCCAGCGCTCCCAAACAGCAGTTCATTCTGACTACGGCAGACAACTCCGGGGCTGGCAAGGTTATCCTGACCTCTCCCGACAGCCACAACACTAAGCAGCTGATCTTCACTGCTGCAGACAGCTTGATACCAGGGAGGATACAGGTACAGCTATCACCCTCTGCTACAGGAAGAGACTATGACTTGTTAGAAATCTCAGACAGTGTTCAGACTGTGATTTGAACATTGTGGTAAGGAGAAGCAGAAGATTAATGTCCCGTGTTTGACTTTGCTTCCCAGATCGTCACAGATCCAGTGTCAATGGAGCGGTTGTTAGGGCAGTCAGGGGACCTGAGCCGCCCGCAGCCAGTGGAGTACTGCTTGGTTTGTGGGGACAAGGCTTCAGGTACTGAAGCTTACACTTGTATTGCCTGCTGATGTGAGGCAAAATGTGTTTTGAGTCCTGTATCCTGATGCCCAGTCTGACTGTATGTAGGCCTGGGACGATAACAAATTTTGCTGGACGATATATTGTCCCACAAATTATTGCCGATAAAAGATATTATTGTCAACATGATAATATATCATAGTAATGCACACCCTTTCAAATACAATACACTTTTATTTCTCAGTGTTTTTTACCATTGTAATTGTAATTTTAAGAAGGTTTAAATATCCTAAATAAATAAAACAAACATTTTTTTATTTAAAAGGGCAGCATTTATTTTGCGATGTAGCAAACTCCACTTCCTGTGAGCGCACAGCGTTTATATTGACTTTGTGGACCAGTGTTGACTGTCGGGACGAAGGCTCTGCATCTCCAGCTGCAGTTTCTTTCCCCAGCTGGGAAAACTGGGTCGGGTGGTTCTGCTTTAGATGGGCTAAAGTTTGTTGTGGTGGCTTTTTTTGTTGCCACCACTTTTGAACAAATTGGGCATACAGGCTGGTCCGTGTGTTGATGGGCTCACCTTTTTCATTCGGTTTGAAACCGACATATTCCCTCACCGGGGCTGTGGTGTTTGGCTTTGCAATCATCTTTTTTCCTGGCGTTGCTCCGCACGAGGCTCACCTGCTGCACTCTGTGTGTAGCCAATGCTAGCGGCCCAGCCTTCCCCACAGAGACACAGAGACTGGAGGACTGACAGGAGGGTTCACTCCGCTCATTCTGCTATGGAACAGAAGAGATCCAGCACAGAGGGAACCCTCTGGTCATCCAGCCTGCTTGGAGGCAACAGACCAGGAAAACAAACACGCATGGCGATATATCGAGGCCGGCAAAATTATTGAGTTCATTTAATTTATCGTGCGATTAATTGATTTATTGATTATCGGCCCAGGCCTACTGCTGATGTGAGGATCTTTATGTGTTTTGAGTCCTGTATCCTGATGCCCAGTCTGACTGTATGTCTTGCTCTTGAAGACATTCTGACTCATGTTCTCTGTGTTCAGGGCGTCACTACGGAGCGGTCAGCTGTGAAGGATGTAAAGGGTTCTTCAAGCGCAGCGTGAGGAAGAACCTGACTTACAGCTGCCGCAGTAAACAGGACTGCGTCATCAACAAACACCACCGCAATCGCTGCCAATTCTGTCGGTTGAGGAAATGCCTTAAAATGGGGATGAAGACTGACTGTAAGTTTGCATACAAATCCAGGACACTGTATGAAAATATGTTATAAATCAAATATAATCAGGGTATCTGTAAGTATTAACCTCTGAACCCTACAACCTGCAGGTGAGTTACACTATTTATCAAACCCAAAAACTATAAAGACAGAAAAAATCATCAGATTTTCACATTCCCAACAGTCCATGAGCATGTTTCTGCAACAACGACGCTGGGAAAAGGGAAAATAACCAAATCTAAGCTTAAAATAGTGATATTTTGTCAAAAACGTTTTTGAAATAAATCATATGCACTAACCTTTTTTTCTGTAAAATAACAGTAAATTCTGTGAAGCTGAGAAAGACTCGACTGAGACCAGAACATGACAAAAGTTCAGCCAAACGTCTACTGACCTGCAGGCTGTTTACACAGAGCAGAGAAATTTGAGAGTTTGTAAGTAGAGGCTGTAAAACTGTAAATAGTAAAATCATGTATAGCATATGGAGCCTCCAATTCTGTCCTAATATAGGTAACACTTGTGGGGAAAAAGTGTCATGTATATAGTTTCCATTTTCTTTTCTTCTTTTTGTAAAATAATCAATCAAATACATTTAACTTGGATTTTTAAAAATTTAGGTTTTTATGATTTAGGCATTCAAAATGTTTGAGTTCTTCCTACTTCTAGCCATAATTGGCTGGCTACAGTGAGTAAAATGTGCAAAAAAAAATCACCCTGAGGCCCCGTTCACACGAGGACGGTCTGAACAGAAGACGCAAAAGTGGCGTCGCGTCTTCACTTTTTATTCCTCGTTTAGACGAGCGTTTTCAGGAGGAAATCTGCTGATACGGTGATCTAAAGTGTGTGAATGTGATTGTCTGCAGCCAGGCGGCATCACTTAAAGCCATAAGAGCATCTTTGGGCATGCAGAAGTTTTCACGCCACACATTTTCATCAGCTACTCCTTCCACAAAGTTCTCCTCCATCACTAGATCTCCCAGGTCTCGTTCACAGCCGTCTGGCTCCTCCCACCAATCGCTGCATCCAGAATGTGATGGAGGTAATTCCAGATCCTTCTCTGTTCACTAATACTATCTGTACATATCCTGGACATTTGGTGGAAAGACTCCTGTAAGTTTATTAGAGCTGCCAGAGCAGCTTGAAGGTCCCACCATGGAAATAATCCCACGTTTCTTTATTTCCTGTCCTGGAGCATGTATGTGACGTAAACACATACGTGACGTGAGCAGATCAGATCAGAGTTTTGTGTCTTGTCAGTGTAGACGACACGCTACGGAGGAGAGGATTACACTTTTACACTTTGGAGGGTGGTTTCAGATTTTTGCGTCTTTAAGCCCCAAAACGCCGTCACCGTCTAAACGAAAGGCACTTCACATAAAATATTTTGTTGTTTTTACCCGCGAGCGTCCTCGTGTAAACAGGGTCTGAAACTGCATAATGTTTCCTCAAAATAGACTTAAATGGCAGTCTTTAATTTAATTTACAAGGCCTGGAATCATTTTGTTTGCCTGCCATAGACAGTGACACAACTTTTTATTTATTTATTTTTTGTCCTCAGCTGTCCAGAGTGAGAGGAAGCCCATTGACGTAGTGCCCAGAGAAAAGCATGCCAACTGTGCTGCATCCACCCAGAAGATCTACATCCGAAAGGACCTGAACAGTCCGCTCATCGCCACACCAACCTTTATCTCCGACACAGAGACAGACGGCTCCAGGTCAGTGGGAATCAGACCTACAGACACACCTGGGGCTCTCAGCTGTTGATGTTGTTGTTGTCATGTGAGCTGGATGTTGATGATGCTCTGTGCCATGTGCAGGTCCAGCCTGCTGGACCAGGGCATGCTGGTTAATATCCAACAGCCTCTCATCCAGACTGATGGGACTCTGCTGCTGGCCACTGACTCAAAGGTACAACTGGAACTGCAGTTACAGTAAATATATCTGTTCTGCTGCTGTCTGTCTTCTTCTGCTCCTTGTAAACAGTATGATCCTTCAGGTGTTGGAAGGTTTTATTGCTCTTACATTGTGAGGGTGGTGCTTAATATTTTGGGGCAAGAAAATAAATGTGTTGAGGTTGAAAATCTGTACTACTGATTTGATGTAACTTGTACTGTGTGTTAACCGTTCTCCAGAACCTTTAGTCGGTTTTGTCAATTTACAGTTCCAATAAAGTTTATTCAAACAAGATAACTGTGTCCTTAATGTTGACAAAGGCAGCATTACCTGCAGTTCTACTACTATAATAAGAGAAATATAAAGCTGCAGATGAGAGTTGTATCTGTCGGCAGTGAAGTTCAAGATTAGATAGAGTAAAAATACTACTCACTCCAGTTTATAATTGTTCCGTAGACAGAAGAACATGAGAGGAATCAGACTGTAGAACTGCTCAAACTGCAAAATTAATCACCTGCCAGAAATTCATCCGATTGCTCAAAAGCTATGTTTTATCGTTCAGATAATAAATCCGGCATTGTTATTTACTTACTTACTTGTTATTCATCCTCAGACTCTTTGTCAAACAACAAAAGGTCTGGCAGAAATTAATTCCCTATTCCCTAAGGAATCAGAGTCGACACTCAAAATCAAGTTTAATCTGAACAGCGTCTGTCGGTTTGTCTTTTAGAACAAACGTCAGCTTTTCAGTCTTTTATTCGTCCCTTTAATATGTTTTAACAAACGTTTGTAATTAATTTTTGCTGCAGGCAACACATTTTTGTGCTTTGCTCATGTTTAGGACATATTATATTTATATATATTATATTATCCTGCATGTCGAGTGGATCCCAGTTCAGCCGACCTGTTTGATGAATAATATTTTGCATTGTTTCCTTTGTCTTCAGATGGAGTCTGGGCAGGGGGACCTGGGGACACTAGCCAATGTGGTGACATCACTGGCCAACCTGAGTGACTCACTGAGAGAGAATCTAAACAATGGCGATACCTCAGACGGCCAACAGGAGGAGCAATCTGCCACCGAGATAACCCGGTCAGTGAGCAGAACACAGGTGTTTGTTGTTGTGAAAGGCATCTCTCCAAACACTTTATTTATTTATTATTATTTATTTATTTATAATTATTTTTATTAACAAAGAAACAAAGAAAAGAACAGTGGATTACTTATTAGGAGCCACAATATGAAAACAAAACACTAAAACACAATTCTAGACAACAAAGACTCAGGAACATATTTACAAATTAGACATAATGTACACACAAATAACATACAAAGAATAATATAAAGGATAACCACAACAACAACAAAAATGAAAACAACGATACACCAGTACAGAAAACAGACAGACGACCAAAAAAACAAAAACAAACAGATTATTTAAAATGGATCATGTTTGTCCCGACAGGCAAAAAATGACAAACAATTAATGTTGCAGAGATTTTTCTCTCAAATCAGTCTGTTTAAAGGTGTGTGTGTGTGTGTCGTGTGTGTGTGCGTGTGTGTGTGTGTGCGTGTGTGTGTGTGTGTGTTGCAAGGTTATAATAGTTTTGGATTTTTCATTAGTTTTAGTTTTAATTTCGTTGTGAATTTTTGTTTTCAAATTCAGTTAGTTTTAGTTAGTTTTTAGAGTGAGTTTTCTAGTTTTAGTTTAGTTTCTATTTTTAGAAAATGCTTAGTTTTAGTTTCGTTTTTATTAGTTTTAGTTTTTTTTGTAACGGGTATGTTGCCTTTATTTCCTTTGGTTTATCATCTCAGCCCCAATAAGGTTATTAACTGTTTTGTATTTTGGTTCTAGTGTAAACATCCCAGTCTCAGTAAACATATTCACCATGTGTTGCATGTTGAAATAGAAACACTGAATTATGAATGAAAAAAGTTGACAAAGACATTTTCACAATAATTTTAGTTAGTTTTAGTTAGTTTTGTAACCACACAATACAGTTTCAGTTAGTTATTTTAAAAACTCTTGTTTTTATTTTTATTTCAGTTAACGAAAATGTTTTTTCAATTCTAGTTTTGGTTATTTTGTTAGTTTCCGTTAACTATAATAACCTTGCTGTGTGGTGCTCAGTGCCTTTGACACCCTGGCCAAAGTGTTCAACCCTCCTGACGTCGGGGCCGATAAGCCTCAGTGTGTCAGTGGAACCACCATCCAGCTGATTGGTCGGGACCAGGAGACCCCCATCATCGAGGTGGAGGGACCGCTGCTCACAGACAGCCATGTCGGCTTCAAGGTGGGTCCAAAACACACACATTTCATTCACATTTTTAATAGATGGATAGATAGATGGATAGATAGATGGATAGATAGATAGATAGATGGATAGATAGATGGATAGATAGATGGATAGATGGATGGATAGATGGATGGATGGATGGATGGATAGATAGATAGATGGATAGATAGATAGATGGATGGATGGATGGATGGATGGATGGATGGATGGATGGATGGATGGATGGATGGATGGATGGATGGATAGATGGATAGATAGATAGATAGATAGATAGATAGATAGATAGATAGATAGATAGATAGATAGATAGAGAGAGAGAGAGAGAGAGAGAGAGAGAGAGAGAGAGAGAGAGAGAGAGAGAGAGATAGATTACTTTATTCATCCCCGAAGGGAAATTCGGTTGTCGCAGCAGTCCGGTATTCAAGTACAATAAATTACAATAGAATAAAATACTGAGGTAGCATAAATAAAAACAACAATAGAAAAAAACACAGAATAGAACAAGAACACTTAAGAAGTTAAAGAAGAACATCAGTTGGTAGGATGGTTGGCAGATGATGGTAATAATTAAACTGGTGATATGATGCAACAATGCTATAGTGACTAGACGGTATATATTAATAATAATAGTACAGTATATAATATATATAATATAATATAATATGTAATAGTAGATAAACAATATAAAAGTAAAATGAAAAAATATAAATAGAGTAATTACAAGTAAAGTAATATAATATCTGTTTTTATAACTTTCCCTCTTCTGTCCTTGTCTGTTCCTGTGTGTGCAGCTGACCATGCCCAGCCCCATGCCTGAGTATCTGAACGTCCACTACATCTGTGAGTCAGCGTCCAGACTCCTCTTCCTCTCCATGCACTGGGCGCGCTCCATCCCTGCCTTCTCAGCTCTGGGGTGAGAATGCATTCTGATACAGGAAGGCTCATTTATATATCGTCCATCTACAGCAGAGCTGGGCATCAGCCGGCCCGATGGCTGGCCCTGTCCGGCCCGCGGGAGGTTACCCCGAAATTAGAAATCAGTACAACCACAGTGCTTTTATTTTGAAGGCGATTTATGTATGTGCGTGCCAAGGTTATTATAGTTAACGAAAACTAACGAAATAGCAAAAACTAGAATTGAAAAAACATTTTCGTTAACTTTCGTTAATGGCCAATTGTGGCCCTCGTGATGATATTTTGTGGCCCCCACCTTGATATGAAAGTTTAATGTGAGTTTTATATGAATGACACTTTACCGTGTTGTGTGTGGAAGGTCCCTTTAATTACTTTTTTGGTAATTTTGTCTTTTTTAAATAATTTTGTCTTTTTTAATAATTGTGTGTCTTTTTAAAGTAATTTAGTTTTTTTCTGTCATTTTGTGTCTTTTTGGTCACTTTGTGTATTTTTTTGGTCATTTTGTGTCTTTTTAACGTAATTTTTTTAAAGTAATGTAGTGTTTTTTCAGTCATTTTGTCTTTTTTCTCTGTAATTTTGTGTCTTTTTTGGGTCATTTTGTGTCTTTTTTGGGTCATTTTGTGTCTTTTTAACGTAATGTAGTGTTTTTTCAGTCATATTGTCTTTTTCTGTAATTTTGTGTCTTTTTTTGGGTCATTTTGTGTATTTTTTTGGTCATTTTGTGTCTTTTTAACGTAAAGTAGTGTTTTTTCAGTCATTTTGTCTTTTTTTTCTGTCATTTTGTGTCTTTTTGGTCACTGTGTATTTTTTTGGGTCATTTTGTGTCTTTTTAACGTAATTTTTTTAACGTAATGTAGTGTTTTTTCAGTCATTTTGTCTTTTTTCTCTGTAATTTTGTGTCTTTTTTTGGTCATTGTGTGTCTTTTTAAAGTAATTTAGGTTTTTCTGTAATTTTGTGTCTTTTTGGTCACTTTGTGTCTTTTTTTGGTCATTGTGTGTCTTTTTAAAGTAATTTAGTTTTTTCTGTCATTTTGTGTCTTTTTGGTCACTTTGTGTCTTTTTTTGGTCATTTTGTGTCTTTCTAACGTAATTTTTTAACGTAATGTAGTGTTTTTTCAGTCATTTTGTCTTTTTCTGTAATTTTGTGTCTTTTTTTGGTCATTTTGTGTCTTTTTTTGGTCATTTTGTGTCTTTTTAACGTCATTTTTTTAACGTAATGTAGTGTTTTTTCAGTCATTTTGTCTTTTTAATAATTTTGTGTCTTTTTTGGTAATTGTGTGTCATTTTAACGTAAATTTTTTTAACGTAATGTAGTGTTTTTTCAGTCATTTTGTCTTTTTTCTCTGTAATTTTGTGTCTTTTTTTGGTCATTTTGATACTGCCTCCAGCGGCCCCCAGGTAATTTGAGTTTGAGACCCCTGGTGTCTCATGTGGCCCCTTGGGGAAATTAATATCCGTCCCCTGATCTACTCTCTCTCTGTCTGCCTCTCCCAGTCAGGAGGCCAACACCAGCCTGGTGCGAGCCTGCTGGAACGAGCTGTTCACGCTGGGTCTGGCTCAGTGCGCCCATGAGATGAACCTGTCCACCATCCTGGCCGCCATCATCAACCACCTGCAGAGCAGCATCCAGGATGGTATGGACCACAGACCTCGCCAGCATTTCTCAGTAGGACACACACACATATTCACCAGGAGTCAAGAAATGTGATTTATTTTCAGTTATTATCACAAATAAAGCACAGAAGAGTCACAGGCCCCATTAATGGGCATTTTGTTTCATAATAATAATGATGTGGTATTTCTTGTTTAAGTGACATTTCTGGTGGGATAAAGTAAAACTAAAATCATGAATCTAAATCATGGGTCTCAAACTGGCGGCCCGCGGGCCAATTGTGGCCCTCGTGATGATATTTTGTGGCCCCCACCTTGATATGAAAGTTTAATGTGAGTTTTATATGAATGGCACTTTACCGTGTTGTGTGTGGAAGGTCCCTTTAATTACTTTTTGGGTAATTTTGTGTCTCTTTTTTTTTTGGTAATTTTGTGTCTTTTTTAAAAATAATTTTGTTTTGTTTTTTTAAATTAATTTTGTGTCTTTTTTAAATCATTTTGTGTCTTTTTTCGTAATATTTTGTATATATATTTTTTTGTAATTCTGTGTGTTTTTTTGGTCATTTTGTTTCTTCTTTAAGTAATTTGGTCTTTTTGGTCATTTTGTGTCTTTTTAAAAAAAATAATTTTGTTTTTTTTAAATTCATTTTGTGTCTTTTTTAAATGATTTTGTGTCTTTTTTGGTAATTTTGTGTATTTTTTGGTCATTTTGTGTCTTTTTTTAAGTCATTTAGTGTTTTTTCAGTCTTTTTTGGTAATTTTGTGTCTTTTTTTGATCATTTTGTGTCTTTCTTAAGTAATTTGGTTTTTTTCTGTCATTTTCTGTCTTTTTTTGTTGTTGTAATTTTGTGTCTTTTTTGTTTTTTTGGATACTGCCTCCAGCGGCCCCCAGGTAATTAGAGTTTGAGAGCCCTGATGTAAATATTGAACTTTCCTCTCTTTCAGACAAGCTTTCGGGGGAGAGGGTGAAGCAGGTGATGGAGCACATCTGGAAGTTCCAGGAGTTCTGTAACAGCATGACCAGGCTGGAGACGGACAGCTACGAGTACGCCTACCTGAAGGCCATCGTGTTGTTCAGCCCTGGTCAGTCTGCTTTCCTTTATCAAGTTAACCCATAAGAACCTATGGTGACACCCCTAAATCTTCTAGAATCTGAGATTAAACCTATTTAACAATTCTAACCCATTAACAGGGTGTCCTGTATTGCATTTAACTTGTTCTGACCATATTTTAAATTTCATAATTTTGATATATGTTATGGAGATGCAAACAAAAAGGCAAATGGTTATTTGTTTTTATTTATTCTTATTTTGTTACTTAAAAACAAATCTGACAAATAATTTGTTGTTAAACAGCACTATTCATGTCACAAGTTTGATAAATGTTGTAGAGATGCAAAGAAAAAGGCAAATGTGTGTTTCTGTAAGCAGAAAATGTGTCTGGTTTATTTATTTTAAAATTAGGAATATTATGAACATAAATACCATAAACGCCCAATGTAACGTTTATGTCACATCACAGATCTTTGACATTTAGGGCTAGTATTTATTTTTTTGTGTCCACTTGTTCTGTTGTATATCCCCCATAATGTTCCATTAAGGATATTTGGGTTCTTATGGGTTAACAATAGACATTAGAGTTATATTTATAGACACGTGTAGAGATGATTTCCACATTAGAATTACAATATATGGCATAAAAAGCAAGATTTTTTTTTTTGTGTGTGTATGAAGACAATCAACATCTAAGTTTACTGTCTAAATTTTCCATGGCATAGCGAAAACAATGAAATCCCCTAATTTGTATTATTTTTTTATATCAGTTTTTACAATGATGCACAAAACTTGATGAAAATAAATTCAAATGTTTTAAAAATTTGTAGAAATTCAAAAAGGAAAATGTATAAAATTAACATTATTTTAATGTTGCGCTAAGGACATTTTGTAAGAAAAAGTGATGAAAACCATAAAAAAATAAACATTTTCCAGATTAAAATCTTAACGATTACATACGATTTTGTGTAGCTGTTAATATGTATTATATTACACACTCTGGTAGTTAAAATTTAAATTCATCGAGGTTGATTTTTTTAATTTGGGAGAGTCAAAAGTGACCGTAGTTGCAGAAACAAAGTCTAATAAAAATAATTCTGTCCCCAGAAGAGAGAAAGTGATTTGAATAAATTATATTTATTTGCAGTTTGAAAACACAACAGTTGTGTGTTTGGCTCCTCAGATCACCCCGGTGTGGACAGCAGCGGGCAGATAGAGAAGTTCCAGGAGAAAGCCTTGATGGAGCTGCAGGACTACGTGCAGAAAACCTACTCAGAGGACACCTACAGGTACGTCAGAACCAGTCTGACCTCCCAGTTATAGTGGGAGTATTCACCCAAAGTGACTTACAGGTGAATGACTTAAAGGTCTCTGTGCAAGATGCTTGAAACAGGTTTAAACTCATATGTTGTTAAATAGAGGTGAGAATCAGCAGAGGCCCCACGATTTTAAGCATTTTGTGATATAGTGAGTATTGCGATAAAATTGCGATTTAAATGTTTAACTGCATTTAGTGTCCACAAAATTAAATTAAATCAAGAATTGTTTTGTCAAATAAGAGAAAATTCCCAGTCTATTAATTTCACTTCAGTCTTTTTATTTCTCCACAATGAGAGTCAAAGCCACAGACTGACCAGCAAAGTATCCAGTCAAACTGAACTGATATCAAACATGTTGGACGACAACAACTGCAGCATTTTATCAAACTTTTAAACCTTCTCCACTTTAAGCTTCACTGCTCTGATTTGTTTTTTTCAATTAAACATTAAAAAAAGCCTAAATTAGCAGCGCTATTTCAACAACTTCCCCACACAATGCCTGTAGAGTCCTTAGATCTTCTAGTTTCATATGACACCAGTATCTCCACTTTACTCCTACTGTAGGATTAATCCATAGATGAATCTACACTGAAATGTAACCTAGGTACACAGGTGAAATATCAGATCATGGGAAAGTAAAACTTCTTGGATGAAAGTCAGCATAGCGTATCCTGAGAGGATGCTCTGCTTGATACGACAACATTAGAATAAGAATAATCTCCCAAGTGTACTCGCATATCAAAAGATTATCATAACAGGAAAGTACAGGACATTAAAACCTTAGTTACAAAGAAACAATGACGCACGAACTGAAGTGAAATTAGCTGGTCAGAGGCGTTGTCCCTCAGAGTTGTTCTGAACCTATTATTATATATTATATATATAATGGATGTGTTGTTGTTTTTACTATCTGCCAATTAAATCCCGCACAAGGCTGTTATTCAAATTCATCTGGTCGTCAAGTGTTTTTCTTTAAAGATTTTCTACCACACTACAAGTGAGCCCGCTACGTCCTCCGGAAATATTGATACTTGGCAGCCATGAATCGATATAATATCGCTACGCAAAATATCGCAATACTATGCTGTATGGATTTTTCCCCCACCTCTATTGTTAAATCTCTAGTTCTTGAGAGCTTGTAGGGGCTTAAAATCGCTGCGTGGTAACCTGCAGACCGAAACAGAAATAAAGAATCCCAGGCTGAATATAGATAAATTGAGGATAGCTATAACACTGTCCACCTTTCTATATTTAATAGTGTTAACCCATTTAAGCCAGGAAAGCATTACCTCATTTCTACCATTAAAACTGCATTATTCTACCATTAAAGCCGGGAAAGCAGATACGTCGTTTTGTAGTATTTGTCGTTTTTTCCACTTATTTTCGGTCTCTTGGCCAATGAAATGCATCAGAATACATGTGGGAGTGTCTCAGTGTAACATGGGACTTTTCCAGAACTGAAATACAGAGGCTGAAAAATCTATTATTTAGTAGGAAGCGTTGACACTTCTGTTGAATTTCCAGAAAAACTTCAGGTTTTAGGGGGTTATTTTAAAATCGCCCAGAGGTTTTACAGGCATTTTTTCCAGCGTTTAGGCCTAAATGGGTTAAATATGAATTGCAATATGATATGAAATGACTTTTTGATGTTCTGTGTTTGTCCCCAGGTTGACCCGTATCCTGACCCGCCTCCCCGCGCTGCGCCTCATGAACTCCAGCATCACGGAGGAGCTCTTCTTCACTGGACTGATCGGTAACGTCTCTATTGACAGCATCATTCCTTACATCCTCAAGATGGAAACGGCTGAGTACAACAGCCAGGACTCTGAGCCGGCAGAATGACAGCCCGGCACTTCACCACCCACAAGTGTTGAATTTAAATATCCGCTTCAGGTTCCCCAGTCCAGCGTTCTGCAGCGGGCCCTCGCTCTGTAACGGTGCATGGTGCAGAGTCATTCAGATTAAAATAATCACAGACTGGGAACACTTGGACTGTTTTCCTGAGCAGATGCAGCGAGATAATCTTGAATTTCCGGCTCTAAACTCAAGTCTCTGTGAATGGAAAAGGAATCCTCTGCAACATGAGCTCATCTCCTTTAATGTCTTTATGGCAACTTAAGCTAATTACACATCGGGCCACACCGCTTACTGAAACTGGTCAGTGTCATCACTCTCACACCGGGTTAATATTAAAATACAAACACCAGATCAGACCTGTGGACCAAGTTTATTTTTAATATCCAGATGAGCCACACTGCTGCTTTAACTGTTAATGTGTGTGTTGAAGTAAGAAGCTCAGATACTGTAGCTGGTGTGGCCCGTTCTCTCTGACATAAGCCTTTCTTATTGTGTTTTAAGCCTTACCATGCTCTCATGTTCATGTCATTCATATTCTAGCTCTAGTTTGCAGATAACAGATGAGCTGTATCAACAGACTCAAACAGAAATCTGACATGAGGAAGTGGAGTTTCACCTATTTAAAAGTCTAAAGACTAAAGTAAATCGGAGCACTTATTTTAAACGTGTACTACGAAGCTGTAAAGTATTTGTTTCTGTTGGTATTTGGGAACATTGGCACAGGTGTTTTAATAGCTGTGCTGTTAAAATGGATGAAATATGACGATTCTTTACACGCTTTGTAATAATGACACCATTTCCCTCAAAGGTGCGAGACATTCATGTACAGTTATTTACTTAAGATAAATATTAGTTGGAATGAGAACTTGAGTCAGGTACAAAAACAAAGTCAAACCTCAGTTAATTACTCGTTAATCCGTGTTCATAAGGACTTGCTTTCATGGCATTTATCTACCACACAGTGCATTACGACATGACCAACGTCTGCTTTCATCCACTCATTCACAGAGTCACATTAGCCAAATTAGCCAGTTAACTAGCCAGTTAAACTGGCCATGTTTCTTTTCTTTTCTCTCTTTTTTTTGCTTTTTTAACTCCGTAACATCTCAGAGATTTTTCCTGGGAGTGTTTTTATGTTTAGGTACACTAATTTCTGGATTCTAATGAACATGTTGCTAATATAACCTGTGCAATCACCTCATCACTTTTCCCTTTACGACAATCAGTTCTACGTTATTTCTTTCTGTCTATGACTGTTCTTCTGTATCTGCGTTATTATCTATGTGTATTTATCAATGGCAGTTATTTCTTTTAAAGAAGTAGATTACCTTTAAAGATTTTGTGTTCAGAAAGTGTAACTTATGCGTAGCTATGCTACTGTTTTTGTACTTGTGTTTGCATTAGTGCACATCCATCAGCTTCTGTGTTGTTTCACTGTGTTCATGCTGACTAAAACTTTGTGTTTTCTATGTTTTCTAAAAACATGAATTTGTTGTGAACAAATTTGCTTGTTGCATACTAAGTGTACTTAAAGTACTTTTGGGCAGGTTTCCCTGATTTAAAAGAGAAAAAGATTGAGTGGGAAAACGCATCCTCAGCAACATGAATGATAACAGGAATGTAAAGAAGTCAACAAGGATTATGTCTTGTGAAATACATGTCAATTGTAATATTTGGGGTTTAAAACCCAGACAGACTGTTTGTTAAGGCACTGTTGTGAAATGACCTTTGTACATGTAGTTTCATTAAAATGAGTGCATGTTGTTTTTAAGCCGGGTTTTATAATCTTGTCGCTGTCTGCCCTAATAAGGAGCATTGTTATACATTTTATAGTGCATTGCAGTGCATGAAGAAGTTGCTTAAGTGCATTTTATTAAATGCTGTATTAAAAAAATGTTTATTTAAATGTCGTGGCTTTAAAATATTCACCATGAGCAGCTCCCACATTAGAGGATATTAGATCAGATTTCTTTCTCTCCAGCTTTGTGGATTGAGAATCCAACGGTTAAAATTTTATACGATGTAAATGTACTTTGTTTTTCTGCTCATGTAAAAATGTATTTCTTCAAACATTGGGATTGAGAAACAGCATTCATGTTTTGCTCAAGTTTGTCACAACCCCACATTTCTACCTCACACCAATGAAGATATAAAACAAATGTATAAACGACTGAGCTCCTGTATCAGCATTCCAGTCTGAGGTCGGCTTCTCTGGAGCCACACGCTATAAATGAAATAAACAATTAATTAAGAAATATCACACAACTGAGTCTGTTTTTTATTCAAATGTATGTCCAAAGTTTGCCAATACCTGTATGCCAAAGTTTAACCTCCTGGGACCCTGCGTCCTCATATGTGGACATTTCATTTTAGGTTTTATGGACCTTATATTTCATTCTGCTTAACTAGAACTATGCACTCTAGAATAAGAACAATACATCAATCAGTGTAAAAATCAGATGGCAGCATCTTGCTAAAGTCAATTAACAGCTTATCCCTAGACAAAAGTGGACCAGGTACAAAATCTGATCAGATTTTGTGGTTAAAACTTGTTTATTTGTGCTTAATAATGTTTGTAGTTTGAGATTCTGTGCAAGTTTGACTATTTTTTAGCAATAGCAACAAGCTACGACTCTGCTAATCAGGAAGTACTCATTTGAGAACGAATAGACTTTAATTATCGTTCTTCCAAAGAGAGGGAGTAAATGTAAGGAAATAAAAAGTATTAATTGTGTTATACAGTAAAATTAAAGAGATAAATCAAAGATAATGCTTAGTTTTTGTACTCATCAGGTCCTACAAATCCAAAATATCTAGGAGAAACAATACATACCAAACAAAAGCTTGAGTCTCAGGAGGTTAAGTGAGTTAAGGGATATTTTAAGGATTTTTGCAAGCTTTTTGCATAACTTGTTAGAAAGAAAGAAAAAAAACACTTATATAATGTAAAACTGAGTCTCATTCACTCAACTACCTTTCAATACGCTGTCAATATATAAATCTATATATCAACTGCTCTCAGAATAACTCTGAACCTAATCATTGCAAGGTTTTACATTATTCCTAGCAAAAACTTTATTCACCTGATGAGATGTCTCATAAAACATTTTTTTAAGTGTTTTTTTTGTTTGTTTTTTCATAAAAGTAGCACAAGCAGTGGATAAATACTGTTTGTATTGGTATCAAAATATACCTATATATAAAGTACAAAAAGTGTTCATACTCAT